>NC_079217.1:68550145-68555145 GCF_029633865.1 Lampris incognitus | reverse complement strand
CTTCCGGCGCAGGTTGAAAACTCCCCTCTTTAAGAACTACTGGTACCCTGTTACTTGTTCTTACCACTTATTGTATTCACGCATTAAAGAAATTAATCTCTTTCTTGCTCTTTTACTTTAGCACTGGTTTTGCTCTTAGATGCTCTTATGACCTCTGATGACCTCTGATGACTAGTAGTTCTCCTGATCTCCTACGTTACGTGATGCTCTTATGACCTCTGATGACTAGTAGTTCTCCTGATCTCCTACGTTACATGATGCTCTTATGACCTCTGATGACTAGTAGTTCTCCTGATCTCCTACGTTACATGATGCTCTTATGACCTCTGATGACTAGTAGTTCTCCTGACTTCCTACGTTACATGAGGCTCTTATGACCTCTGATGACTAGTAGTTCTCCTGACTTCCTGCATTACATGATGCTCTTATGACCTCTGATGACTAGTAGTTCTCCTGATCTCCCCCATGTTACATGATGCTCTTATGACCTCTGATGACCAGTAGTTCTCCTGATCTCCTACGTTACATGATGCTCTTATGACCTCTGATGACTAGTAGTTCTCCTGATCTCCTACGTTACATGATGCTCTTATGACCTCTGATGACTAGTAGTTCTCCTGATCTCCTACGTTACATGATGCTCTTATGACCTCTGACGACTAGTAGTTCTCCTGACTTCCTACATTACATGATGCTCTTATGACCTCTGATGACTAGTAGTTCTCCTGACTTCCTGCATTACATGATGCTCTTATGACCTCTGATGACTAGTAGTTCTCTTGATCTCCTACGTTACGTGATGCTCTTATGACCTCTGATGACTAGTAGTTCTCCTGATCTCCCCCATGTTACATGATGCTCTTATGACCTCTGATGACCAGTAGTTCTCCTGATCTCCTACGTTACGTGATGCTCTTATGACCTCTGATGACTAGTAGTTCTCCTGATCTCCTACGTTACATGATGCTCTTATGACCTCTAATGACTAGTAGTTCTCCTGACTTCCTACATTACATGATGCTCTTATGACCTCTGATGACTAGTAGTTCTCCTGACTTCCTACATTACATGATGCTCTTATGACCTCTGATGACTAGTAGTTCTCCTGACTTCCTACGTTACATGAGGCTCTTATGACCTCTGATGACTAGTAGTTCTCCTACGTTACATGATGCTCTTATGACCTCTGATGACTAGTAGTTCTCCTGATCTCCTACGTTACATGATGCTCTTATGACCTCTAATGACTAGTAGTTCTCCTCACTTCATATGTTACATGATGCTCTTATGACCTCTGATGACTAGTAGTTCTCCTGATCTCCTACGTTACATGATGCTCTTATGACCTCAGATGACTAGTAGTTCTCCTGATCTCCTACGTTACATGATGCTCTTATGACCTCTGATGACTAGTAGTTCTCCTGATCTCCTACGTTACATGATGCTCTTATGACCTCTAATGACTAGTAGTTCTCCTGACTTCCTACGTTACATGATGCTCTTATGACCTCTGATGACTAGTAGT
Organism: Lampris incognitus; assembly: GCF_029633865.1. Taxonomy (NCBI): domain Eukaryota; kingdom Metazoa; phylum Chordata; class Actinopteri; order Lampriformes; family Lampridae; genus Lampris; species Lampris incognitus. The sequence goes on along the minus strand of NC_079217.1, from coordinate 68,553,620 downwards.
TCTCCTGACTTCATATGTTACATGATGCTCTTATGACCTCCGATGACTAGTAGTTCTCCTACGTTACATGATGCTCTTATGACCTCTGATGACTAGTAGTTCTCCTGATCTCCTACGTTACATGATGCTCTTATGACCTCTGATGACCAGTAGTTCTCCTGATCTCCTACGTTACATGATGCTCTTATGACCTCTGATGACTAGTAGTTCTCCTACGTTATATGATGCTCTTATGACCTCTGATGACCAGTAGTTCTCCTGATCTCCTACGTTACATGATGCTCTTATGACCTCTGATGACCAGTAGTTCTCCTGATCTCCTACGTTACATGACTGGAATCTAATGTAATGTAATGTAATAAACGTCTAATAAACACCTTATAAATATCTAATAAACATCTAATAAACATCCATCCATCCATCCATCCATTATCCAAACCGTTTATCCTTACTCAGTGTCGTGGGATAAACAGCTAATAAAGATCTAATAAAGATCTAATAAACCTCTAATAAATATCTAATAAAAAATTAACATATAATAAGCAGCTAATGAATATCTAATAAACATATAAAAATAATAAACATATAATAAACAATAAACATCTAATAAACATATAACAAACATCTAACAAACATCTCATAAACCTCTAATAAATAATAAACATATAATAAACATATAATAAACAATAAACATCTCATAAACATCTAATAAATATCTTAATAAACATCTAATAAACGATAACATCTAATAAGCATGTAATAAGCATGTAATAAACATCTAATAAATCATAAACACGGGCGGATGGCTGGCACTCAGAGGCAAACCGTCCTGACGTGTCGACGGAGACGCGCGGAGAGAAGGAAGGGAGGAAGGAAGGGAGGAAGGGACACACACAGAGAGAGAGAGAGAGAGAGAGAGAGAGAGACGACCCCCTGGCAACTCGCTTTCCTTTCTTTCTTACTTTCTTTCTTTCTTACTTTCTTACTTTCTTTATCTTTCTGTCTTTTTTTCTCTTTCTTTCTTTCTTTCTTCCTTTCTTTCTTTCTGCCTTTTTCTTTCTTTCTTTCTTTCTTTCTTTCATTCTTTGTTTTCTTATTTTTTCTTTCTTTTTTCATTCATTCTTTCGTTCTTTCTTTCTTTTCTTTTCTTTCTTGTGCCCTTTCTTTCTTTCTTTCTTCCTTCCTTCCTTCCTTCCTTCCTTCCTTCCTTTCTTTCAACAGTGGGGTTGTGGAAGAGGCATTGTAGAAATGTGGAGCCCTGTCTGTCTGTCTGTCTGTCCGTCTGTCCGTCTGTCTGTCTGTCCGTGTCCGTGTGTGTGTCTGTCTGTCCGTATGTCTGTCTGTCTGCCTGTCTGTCCGTATGTCTGTCTGTCTGTCTGTCTGTCTGTCCGTATGTCTGTCTGTCTGTCTGTCTGTCTGTCTGTCTGTCTGCCTGTCTGTCCGTATGTCTGTCTGTCTGTCTGTCTGTCTGTCCGTATGTCTGTCTGTCTGTCTGTCCGTATGTCTGTCTGTCTGTCTGTCTGTCTGTCTGTCTGTCTGTCTGTCTGTCTGTCCGTATGTCTGTCTGCCTGTCTGTCTGTCTGTCTGTCTGTCCGTGTCCGTGTGATAGAGTCCGTGTGTGAGAGTGCGTGTGTGTGTATGTGTGTGTGTGTGTGATAGAGTCAGTGTGTGTGAGAGCGTGCGTGTGTGAGAGTGCGTGTGTGTGCGTGCGTGCGTTCGTGAGAGTGCGTGTGTGTATGTGTGTGTGTGATAGAGTCGGTGTGTGTGAGTGCATGTGTGTATGTGTGTGATAGAGTCAGTGTGTGTGAGTGCGTGCGTGTGTGAGAGTGCGTGTGTGTGCGTGCGTAAGTGCGTGAGAGAGAGCGCGTGTGTGTGTGATAGAGTCCGTGTGTGCGTGCGTGAGTGTGCGCGTGTGTGAGAGTGCGTGTGTGTGCGTGCGTGCGTGTGTGTGAGAGAGGCCGTGTGTGTGAGTGCGTGTGTGTGCGTGTGTGATAGAGTCCGTGTGTGTGTGTGATAGAGAGTGTGTGTGTGTGTGTGTGTGATAGTCCGTGTGTGTGTGTGTGCGTGTGTGTGCGTGTGTGTGTGTGTGTGATAGAGAGTCCGTGTGTGTGTGATACAGAGTATGTGTGTGTGTGTGCGTGTGTGTGTGATAGAGTCCGTGTGTGTGTGTGATAGTGTGTGTGTGTGATAGAGTGTGTGCGTGTGTGTGTGATAGAGTCCGTGTGTGTGTGTGTGTGTGTGTGTGTGTGTGTGTGTGTGATAGAAAGTCAGTGTGTGCGTGCCTGCGTGCGTGCGTGTGTCTCTCGGATGAGAGCCGTCACCTGTTTCCCGGTGGGCACGAGCAGGGACCTCTGCAGCATCTGGCGGAGTTTGGCGTCGCTCGGCGCGGCGGAAGCGCAGCTGATGAAGACGGTGAAGCAGAGCAGCGCCAGGGTGCAGCGGAGGCGCTCGGAGATCATCTTCTCTGGAGAGACCGGCTGGGAGACGTGCGCTGGACTGGTGGGATGGCGAAGTCTCGGGGAGAGACCGGCTGGGAGACGTGCGCTGGACTGGTGGGATGGCGAATATCTGGCAGGCGTCCTCTCCGTCTGTCCTCTGATCTTCCTCGTCCAAGCCGTTAGATAGGCTCTTATAAAGCCCTGTTCTGACGTCAGCTCTGTGTGTGTGTGTGTGTGTGTGTGTGTGGGGAGGGGGGGAGGGGGGGGAGGGGGGGCTCTCCGGGCTCGGCCTGTCTTGCTGACTGATGATGTTCCGAAGTTTCCACCGATTAGCAGCGCGCAGCGACCTCACGCGTGTTTCCGTGCCGCTAAGTGAGCAGGAGCGCTCCCGCTCATGCGTAAAACCCCCGCTGCTCCCCCGCGCCCCATGTAGTCACGCGCGCCAAGTCAGGGGTCTTGAGTCATGCGCCGTGCAGTCCGGTCCGCAAGTCCTCCTGTCCGACATCACGCCGGCTGGTTTGGCTGCCGAGCCGCCGGGGAGAGCCAGTCAGCTAACCCGGCTGGTTTGGCGGTGGAGCCGCCGGGGAGAGCCAGTCAGCTAACCCGGCTGGTTTGGCGGTGGAGCCGCCGGGGAGAGCCAGTCAGCTAACCCGGCTGGTTTGGCGGTGGCGCGCGCGGCGGCGGCGGCCCGCCGCTCCGCTCCGCTGTGCGGAGCAACTTGCAGCCTGCTCCCCGCGTCTCACACTGCAGGAGGCGACGTGGATGTCTTGACGGCTCCAGGGCTGGGCTTGCAGTCCGCCACACAGCGGAATAAAAACAGTCACGCAATTCACACAATTCACCCAATTCACACAATTCATGCAGTTCATTCAGTTCAAACAAACCATATAAATCATACATTCATGCATTCACGCAGTTGATGCAGGTGTGCATGTCCTCCATTGCTCCAGCGGGCCCCGGCAGCCCAGCCCGCACCGCCCCGCACCGCCCCGCACCGCCCCGCAGCTGGCTGACGGCATGTGGGGATTGGTGCGTAA
>NC_079217.1:68537645-68542645 GCF_029633865.1 Lampris incognitus | reverse complement strand
CAATACAGTACAATATATATCTTATAAACAATACACTACAATATATATCTTATAAACAATACACTACAATACATATCTTAAAACAATACAGTACAATACATATCTTATAAACAATACACTACAATATGTATCTTAAAAACAATACACTACAATATGTATCTTAAAAACAATACAGTACAATATATATCTTAAAAACAATACAGTACAATATATATCTTAAAACAATACAGTACAATACGTATCTTATAAACAATACAGTACAATATATATCTTAAAACAATACAGTACAATATATATCTTATAAACAATACACTACAATATATATCTTATAAACAATACACTACAATATGTATCTTATAAACAATACACTAAAATATGTATCTTATAAATAATACACTACAATACGTATCTTAAAAACAATACAGTACAATATATATCTTAAAAACAATACAGTACAATATGTATCTTAAAACAATACACTACAATATGTATCTTATAAACAATACAGTACAATACGTATCTTATAAACAATACAGTACAATATATATCTTATAAACAATACAGTACAATATATATCTTATAAACAATACACTACAATATATATCTTATAAATAATACAGTACAATATATATCTTAAAAACAATACAGTACAATATATATCTTAAAACAATACAGTACAATACGTATCTTATAAACAATACAGTACAATATATATCTTAAAACAATACAGTACAATATATATCTTATAAACAATACACTACAATATATATCTTATAAACAATACACTACAATATGTATCTTATAAATAATACAGTACAATATATATCTTATAAACAATACAGTACAATATATATCTTATAAACAATACACTACAATATGTATCTTATAAACAATACACTACAATATGTATCTTATAAACAACACAGTACAATACGTATCTTAAAAACAATACACTACAATATGTATCTTAAAAACAACACAGTACAATATGTATCTTAAAAACAACACACTACAATATGTATCTTAAAAAATACAGAATCCGGAAAGTATTCACACCCCTTCACTTTCCCCACATTTTGTTATGTTACAGCCTTATTCCAAAATGGATTAAATTCCTTTTTTTTCTCATCAGTCTACACACAATACCCCATAATGACAAAGTGAAAAAGGTTTTGTAGAAATTTTTGCAAATTTATTAAAAATAAAAAACTGAAATATTGCATGTACATAAGTATTCACACCCTTTACTATGACACTCAAACTTGAGCTCAGGTTCATCCTGTTTCCACTGATCATCCTTGAGATGTTTCTACATCTTGATTGGAGTCCATCTGTAGTAAATTCAATGGATGGGACATGATTTGGTAAGGCACACACCTGTCTATATAAGGTCCCACTGTTGACAGTGCATGTCAGAGCAGAAACCAAGCCATGAAGTCAAAGGAATTGTCTGTGGACCTCCGAGACAGGATTGTAACGAGGCACAGATCTGGGGACGGGTACAAAAAATGTCTACAGCTTTGAAGGTCCCGAAGAGCACAGTGGTCTCCATCATTCGTAAATGGAAGAAGTTTGGATCCACCAGGACTCTTCCTAGAGCTGGCCGCACAGCCAAACTGAGCAATCGGGGGAGAAGGGCCTTGGTCAGGGAGGTGACCAAGAACCCGATGGTCACTCTGACAGAGCTCCAGCGTTCCTCTGTGGAGATGGGAGAACCTTCCAGAAGGACAACCATCTCTGCTGCACTCCACCAATCAGGCCTTTATGGTAGAGTGGCCAGACGGAAGCCTCTGCTCAGTAAAAGGCACATGACAGCCCGCTTGGAGTTTGCCAGAAAGCACCTAAAGGACTCTCAGACCATGAGAAACAAGATTCTCTGGTCTGATGAAACCAAGATTGAAGTCTTTGGCCTGAATGCCAAACATCACGTCTGGAGGAAACCAGGCACCTCTCATCGCCTTGCTAATACCATCCCTACAGTGAAGCATGGTGGTGGCAGCATCATGCTGTGGGGATGTTCTTCAGCGGCAGGAACTGGGAGACTAGTCAGGATCGAGGGAAAGATGAATGGAGCAAAGTACAGAGAGATCCTTGATGAAAACCTGCTCCAGAGCGCTCAGGACCTCAGACTGGGGTGAAGGTTTACCTTTCAACACAACAACGACCCTAAGCACACAGCCAAGACAATGAAGGAGTGACTTCGGGACAAGTCTGTGAATGTCCTTGAGTGGCCCAGCCAGAACCCAGACTTGAACCCCATTGAACATCTCTGGAAAGACCTGAAAATAGCTGTGCAGCGACGCTCCCCATCTAACCTTACAGAGCTGGAGAGGATCTGCAGAGAAGAATGGGAGAAATACCCCAAATATAGGTGGGCCAAGCTTGAAGCTTCATACCCAAGAAGACTTGAGGCTGTAATCGCTGCCAAGGGTGCCTCAACCAAGTATTGAGTAAAGGGTGTGAATACTTACTATGTACATGCAATAGTTCAGTTTTTTATTTTTAATAAATTTGCAAAAATTTCTACAAAACCTTTTTCACTTTGTCATTATGGGGTATTGTGTGTAGATTGATGAGAAAAAAGAGGAATTTAATCCATTTTGGAATAAGGCTGTAACATAACAACATGTGGGGAAAGTGAAGGGGTGGGAATACTTTCCGGGTGCACTGTGTATATATATATATATATATATATATATATATATATATATATATATTACAAACAATACAGTACACTATATACGTATCTTATACACAACACAATACAATATAAATGTAGCGAATTCAGGGGCCAGTCCAGGAACATGGTTTCAGTCTGGGGGCATGGTTTCAGACTGGGAACATGGTTTCAGACTGGGAACATGGTTTCAGACTGGGAACATGCTTTCAGACTGGGAACAGTGTTTCAGACTGGGAACAAGGTTTCAGTCTGGGAAAATGATTCAGTCTGGGAACATGGTTTCAGACTGGGAACATGGTTTCATAATGGGAACATGGTTTCATACTGGGAACAGGTTTTCCGACTGGGAACATGGTCTCACACTAGGAACAGGGTTTCAGACTGGGAACAGGCTTTCAGACTGGGAACAGGTTTCAGACTGGAACATGGTTTCAGTCTAGGAACATGCTTTCAGACTGGGAACAGGGTTTCAGACTGGGAACAGGGTTTCAGACTGGGAACATGGTTTCAGATTGGGAACAAAGTTTCAGTATGGGAACATGGTTTCAGACTGGGAACAGGGTTTCAGACTGGGAACAGGTTTCAGACTGGGAACAGGTTGCAGACTGGGAACATGGTTTCAGTTTGGGAACAAAGTTTCAGTCTGGGAACATGGTTTCAGACTGGGGACAGGGTTTCAGATTGGGGACCGTTTCCGACTGGGAACATGGTTTCAGTCTGGGAACATGGTTTCAGTTTGTGAACATGGTTTCAGACTGGGAACAGGGTTTAAGATTGGGAACATGGTTTCAGATTTGGAACATGGTTTCAGTCTGGGAACATGGTTTCAAACTGGTAACATGGTTTCAGACTGGGAACATGGTTTCAGACTGAAACATGGTTTCAGTCTGGGAACATAGTCTCAGTCTGGGAACATGATATCAGTCTGTGGACATGGTTTCAGACTGAGAACATGGTTTCAGTCTGATAATAACAACAACAACAACAACAACAATAATAATAATAATAATAATGTGCTGTCAGTATGGGTTAATGTGTGCCGTCTCTTTGAGAGTCTTCTGTTCACTGATGACGTCACCAGCACCACATCTACAGTACAGGAAGTGCAGTAGTCAACAGAAAACCTGATAAAGCCTTGAGACGTTTTGTTCACGATATCACTATTCTCTACATACATTCCATGCTTTTGGTTGCACTGTCGGTATGTCAGTATTCTTAACATAAGTCTAAGTCACATTCGTTAGTCGTATTTGTTTGGCTTGATGTAAATATTTCGTATTTTATTGTATGAGTTCATATTACATGTGCTGTTAATTAATTGGATGTGATAATCCGCTGTCATCAGTTTAGCCAAAATACTCACCTTAGTTGGGCAATAGTAAGGCGAATGCTAGAAATTGCATGGCAGTAGCACACTTGAAACTCATGTATCATTTCATGGTCATTTGTATTGATGTATTGAACTTTGTATGTTTGTTGCGTTGTGTCTCTTGTAGTTTTACCCTACTTCCAGTCAGCCATGAAACGGAGTGGAACTAAACAGCCTCTTCAGCGTACTGATTGGAGGAGGAGTTGTCTATCTGCCAGCTTACGGCGTATAGGGCTGGAAGAATAAATAATACTAATCATAATCATAACAATACTGCTACTACTACTACTACTACTACTAATAATAATAATACTAACAATAATAATAATATTACTAATAATAATGAGAAGAAGAAGAAGAAGAAGAAGAAGAAGAAGGATGATGATGATGATAATAATAAAAAGGATATTTCTGGTCAGTTTCAGATGAAAAAGACTTATGACGAATGTACTATTTGTATGTCAGTGTAAAACAACACAAATAGATTGGTTATAAAATACTACATGATATCCGTAGCTTTGTTTTAAAAGAAAATAGGGAAGAGTCAAGAGAAGACAACTCAGTGAAACCAAAAAAATACAAGGCAATAATTAAATAAGTGAAAGTGGCCCCATCAGGTGACATCATTTACAGTCCAACTCACTGGAGTCTGACAGTTTCTTCTGACATATGACAATAAAAAGACACTAAGAAAGACACGGAAACGTCCAGTGTTTCATTCAGAAACCGGTCTGGCTGGTGTTCCTGATATGGATGTGATGGAAGTCTCTGTGAACTCCACAGCTTCTCACACCCTTCTTCTGCAGACCTGAGTTGTCCTCCTCATGGTGCTTGCTGTGTTAGTCAGTTTTTAAAAAAGATAATATTTACAGAAATTACATCCACTTTCTTTTGAGAGAAATGGTGGAAAACAGCCTGGACACGCTCTGCAGCATTTGTGGATCATTTCAT
>NC_079217.1:68437645-68442645 GCF_029633865.1 Lampris incognitus | reverse complement strand
CCAGGATGAAATTCATCAGTTGACATTTGTCTTTCACAGTACATTTATACACAAACCCCAGAATGAAAGTGTGCTTGGAGAAAACCTCCCCTACCTTTCTGAATAAACTCTCCAACAACATGAACAGTGGTACCAGGCGCACGCACTCCAGGTAACAGTGGAAAACAGTTTCTTTGTAAGGGCAAAAAATACATTTATCACTCACACCCTGACCCATAACAGAGAGAAAAGCATTAACTGCTACTATCCCATGCACAATCCTCCACTGCAAGTCAGCAACCTTCTTTGTTAATGGTGGTTTGTATAGACCCCGCCAAGCAGGTCTGACATCGACTCCCAAGCCCAGATGACTTCGCCAAGGTGTGTCGACTCGGTCGTGTAGTTTACCCTTGTTTAGACATTTAACCGTCGTTCCATACAGTAATTTGCCTTTTGCTTCTTCTAAATTTATTAAAGTACTTCTCTTCTCAGTAAAAAAAAAACCTGAACAGTCATCAAAGCTGGGACGAATACTTAAACAAGGAAAAGGATCATCGACATTAGGCACGATCAAACCATTGCTGTATTCATTTAACAGGACGGATTCATGTCTCGTCAGACAGCGTCTCCAGTGGTCAAGCAGCCTGTTGATGATCCTCACAGAACGCACTCCCAGACCAGCCGCAAGAGCAGCTGCATTGCACAAGTCAGGTCCAGCAGCGTTCACCACCGATTCAAGGGTTAGAAAACCTGCTCTGCAAAACACTTCTGTGACTGCCGATCCTGCCCAGCAGGGGGCGTTCAGACGTCCTCCATGCGCCACAGGCTCCCTCAACAACCAGTACAGGGAGTCGCATTGCTTTGTCCTCTCTTTCACCACCATCTTCCACACTGTGAAGACAGCGCGGTAGAAAGGTGGCAGGGTTTGAAACTTCACAGTCTTCAAATCCATGAGGAACAGTGAGTCATGCAGTCCCAAACCACCAAACTGCTGCAACACTATGTGTGCCAGTGGTCTCCACACCAAGTCTTTCGGGCCATAAAGCAGTCTCTGGAGGAATTGAAGGCGGAACGCAGCGCCTCTACTGGCCAAATGTGCAAGTCCTTGTCCTCCTTCCTCCTTTGGGAGAAAAAGGACAGCCTGGGAAATCCAGTGTAAATTATCCCAAAAAAAATCAACTAAAACAGCTTGAATTCTTGCAAGTAAATTTGGAGGGGGGTCAACACAAACTAATCTGTGCCATAATGAGGAGGATACTAGATTGTTGATTACAAGCGTCCTCCCTCTGTAAGACATGCTTGGCAGGAGCCACTTCCACCTTTTAAGCCGGCCTTCTATTTTTTCTAAAACGTTCTCCCAGTTCTTTTCTAACACAGATTCTTCACCCAAATAAACTCCCAAGTACTTTATCCCTCCTTTTTTCCAAATCAGCCCTCCCGGTAGAACTAAATTGTCAAGTGGCCTTTTCCCAACCATCACGGCTTCACTTTTTTCCCAGTTTACCTTAGCAGATGACAAACTATTGAAAAGACCTACAGTCCCCTCCAAGGTATCAATATCACTCTGTTTGTTAATCATTATCATAACGTCATCTGCATATGCTGAGACCTTCACAGCTGTGGTACAACCTGGGAAAAAAACACCTGAGAGTTTTTCCCTGAGTTTGTGAAGGAAAGGCTCAATGGAAAGGGAGTACAGCATTCCAGAGAGTGCGCATCCTTGACGTACTCCCCTCTGTACAATGAAAGGTGCAGCCAAACCACCATTAATTTTTAGTATACTCACAATGTCACAGTACAGTACCTGGATCTTGGCTATGAAACCTGGGCTGAACCCAAAGGCATTTAGCGTCTGCCACAGGTACTTGTGTTCAACCCGGTCAAAAGCCTTTTCCTGGTCTATGGAAATGAGACCAGTATCTACACCCAATGACCCAGAGAGTTCCAAAACGTGCCCAATTAGTGTGATATTGTCACTTATTAACCTGCCGGGCACACAGTAAGTCTGGTCAACATGAATGGCCTTACTCATCACCTCTCTAAGTCTAGAGGCTAAAACTTTAGAGAGGATTTTATAGTCCCCACACAGCAGAGATACAGGTCTCCAGTTCTTCGGGTCTTGTAGATCCCCCTTTTTCGGCAGCAAAGTGATAACTGCCCTTCTACAGCTCAGCGGTAGCTGTCCTCTGCACAAACTGTCCTGAAGCACCTCCAGCAAATCTTTGCCGACCACAGACCAGAAAGACTTATAAAATTCAACGGGCAGGCCATCAATGCCAGGTGCTTTACAATTGCCCAGGCTCATGAGAGCAGTGTACAGTTCATTCAGAGACAGTTCTGCATCTAACACCGCATTGGTATCACCGTCCACCTGAGGAAGCCCAGCATAAAAAGAACTGGCCAACTCTGCATCCTCCACAAATTCACTTTTAAACAGGTCGTTGTAGAAGGAGGTGGCATATCTGCGGATCTCAGGGGTTCCCGTTATTGTGGTTCCATCGCCAGAGCGTAACGAATGAATGATCTTCCTCTGACCATTCCTTCGCTCCAAACCAAAAAAAAACTGTGATGGGGCATCCATTTGAGACACATTCATGAAACGTGAACGGACCAGAGCTCCCTGTGCTGTAGTGCCCAACAGGTTGGCTAAGGCAGCCTTTTTAGCTTTAAGGGCTTCAATATGCCCTTGATTTCTTGTAGAATCCACTAAACCCTGTAACTCTACTACTTCAATCTCCAGTTCTTTAAGAGATCTGGTAATGTACTTGGTGACATTGCGAGTATACTCCTGACATAATTGTCTTATCTTGCTCTTTCCTACATCCCACCATTGCTGTAATGAAGAAAAAGTGGTCTTGCTCTTTCCATGCAAAGCCCAAAGAAACTCAACAGCCTCTCTGAAAGTGCTATCATGTAGAAGACCAGTGTTAAAATGCCAATATGCACTCCGTACTTTAACATGCTGAATGAAAAAAGAGCACTGAACAAGACAATGGTCAGAAAAACCAACAGGAGTTATTTGACTTGATTTAAAGATACCAAAATTATGTTTGAAGCAATAAAAACGATCAAGTCTGGCCAGAGATAACAAATTATCCTTGGAGTGACTCCACGTGTACTGCCTGTCACTCTTGTAAAAACCTCTCCAAACATCCTGTAGGCCATGGGTTTCAATCAACCGCTTAAGTTTAGCAGATGAAGCGGGATGAGGCTCTAGATGGTTCCTGTCTAGTTTGGCATTTTCCGTGCAATTGAAATCACCTCCCAGAAACAAAAAGAAATCGGTACAATGGTGAATTACATCACATAAGGTGTTAAGCAGTCTCATTCTCTCAACGCCCGAAACTGGGGCATAAACATTCACAAAAATCAATTTCGCACCCTCATATTGTACTGTGACTTTTAGAATGTGACCATACACTATCTCTTCTACCTCAGAAGAAGAGGGACTGAAACCCTTAGAGAAAAGCACACCAACGCCGCCACTGTTAGTTAATTTGTGGCTTAGGAAGACCTCCCCAGGCCACTCCTTCTTCCAGTCACTTTCATTCACAGCGTCACTGTGAGTTTCTTGAATAAAGACCACATCCAACCCTTTCAATTCTACCAACTTGAAGATAGAAGCTCTCTTCACATCGCTCCTGGCGCCATTTAGGTTTAAAGACCCTATCTTCAAATCAGCCATGAAAGGGAAAGAAGTTGTCTCTGCAACAAGAAAAGCACATACAAACAATATGAGGAGAACAAACTTTGTCTTAATCATCACTGATTAATTGTGCCTTGACTTTTGTCGTGATTTTCTTGAGCCGGTAAACCTCTTGGTCAGTGAAAGCCCCCTCTTCCTTCCTCAGTCGTGCCACAGACCTGACGAAAGATCTCAAATCGGGGAAGAACTGTTCGGTTTTAACCGCCCTTTGCCCTTTAGTGTCAGTTAAAAATTTCCTAATTGTCTCGAGGGGATAAAAAATGGTTTCATTCTCTTGTGATGGTGTCCACTCACTTTCCTCATCCGATGAATCATCCAACACTTTCTTGGCCTTGGCACTACCCTGCTCTTTGTCAGGCATTTCATTTACTGCGTTTAGCTGTTAACCCAGTCTCCTCCGTAAACATGGTGCCATCTACCAGTTCCTCACTGACCACACTTTCCACACTCTGACCACAGTTCATTTTACCTTTATCACATTTCCTTTCCTCTGCCAGCTTACATTTTTCCGGTTTCTCTCTGGGCTGGGCATTATCGGCATCATTTCGACTCGTAGCTTGGTCCTGTTCCTCACTCTGCTCCCTGTCCTGCGTGTCTGCCTCGGTCTCCTCTACTTTCTCTGCGGACTGCTGTGCACCGGGCGAGTCAGACTCGGCTTCGGGCCGCGGCGCCTCGGGCCGCGGCGCCTCGGGCGGGTTCGAGCTGGTCTGCTGTCCGGCCTCAGGGCAAGACCGAACCACATGTCCTTCTGCACCGCAACCGAAGCATTTCATCGTCTCAGAGGTGGCAAACACGGTCTAACTAAAACCGTCCACTTTGAACGTGAAAGTCAGGTTTAAATCGCCCGTGTTGTCCTTAAGGATCATGAACACCTGTCTTCTGTGACACACAACGTGTCTTAGTTTTGGCGACTTGGACCCCAGCAGAACCAATTTAATGGGGGACACCAGCTGCCCGAAACGCGACAGCTCCGTGGCCAACACGTCATTCTTAATGAACGGAGGCGCGTTTGAAATAGTGACCTTCTTTGCCAGGTTCACCAGCGGGAGAACAGGGGTGAGAGAGTCGCGAATCACGACGCCATTTTCCACAACTTTTCCAACTTTGGCCACGTCATCTAAGAAAATGACAACAGCTTTACGCGAAGCAGACTTCACACTTTCAAACCCGACAACCTCTCCGACAGCATAGCTGGCCTCCTCCACCCTAACAGCATAGCTGGCCTCCTCCACTGAACAGCCGACACTCGGCAATATCTTAACCGCATGACGGCGTGTCAGCTTCTCCAGCTCCGCACTACTACTGACAACGGGCA
>NC_079217.1:68337645-68435145 GCF_029633865.1 Lampris incognitus | reverse complement strand
TCAGACAGCGTAAAATCAAAACAAAGCAGGGTAGACAATAAAAAGTTAACACAACAGATAAGTATAAAATTATCATCTACACAAAACTCAATGAAGCGTGGATCAGACTGAATATGCCAGTTTGAAAAGGTGTGTTTTGAGATGGGATGTGAAGGTTGAAAGAGAGTCAATGTTGTGAATGTCTTGTAGGAGAGTTCCATAGTTGGGGGGCAGGTCGACTGAAGGCTCTAGTCCCCATGGTAGTCAAGCGGGCCGATGGTGTAGTAAGTTGGAGAGCAGAAGAGGATCTGAGAGTGTGGGAGGGCATGTGGCTATGAAGAAATTCGGAAAGATATGAAGGAGCTAGCTTATTCTACTACTACTACTTTCGGCTGCTCCCGTTAGGGGTCGCCACAGCAGATCATCCGTTTCCATCTCTTCCTGTCTTCTGCGTTTTCCTCTGTCACACCAGCCACCTGCATGTCTTCCCTCACCACATCCATAAACCTCCTCTTTGGCCTTCCTCTTCTCCTCTTCCCTGGCAGCTCCATATTCAGCATCCTTCTCCCAATATACTCAGCATCTCTCCTCCACACATGTCCAAGCCATGAAGGAGCTAGGTTATTAAGGGCCTTAAAGGTGAGGAGCAGGATCTTTAAGTCAATACAGTATTTAACAGGGAGCCAATGGAGATGCTGATGAACAGGAGTGATATGATCTATGGAAGGAGTTCTGGTAATGATACGGGCAGCTGAATTTTGGACCAATTGAAGTTTATGAAGACACTTGAAGGGAAGACCAAAGAGGATAGCATTACAGTAGTCAATACGGGATGTAACCAGGGTGTGAGTGAGTATGGCTGTACTTTTAGGTGTAAGTGACAGCCGCAGACGATTAATATTGTGTAGATGGAAGTAATCAGACCAAATAACATTGTTGATGTGAGCTTCAAAAGATAATGTGTTGTCCAGGATGACACCCAGACTCTTAACCTGAGGTGATGGAGGAACTATATAATTGTCAATAGTCAGAGAAAAACTATCAGGTTTGGCCAAAGTAGATTTGGTGCCTACTAGGAGGACCTCAGTTTTATTACTGTTAAGTTTGAGGAAATGGTATGAAAACTAGGATTTGATTTCTAGTAAGCAGTCAGAAAGGGAAGTGGGCGGAAGAGTGGAGGTAGGCTTGGTGGATAGATAAAGCTGGGTGTCATCCGTGTAGCAGTGAAATTGAATGCCAAATTTCCTGAAAATGTGGCCAAGAGGTAGTAGGTAAATAATAAATAGGAGGGGTCCCAATACAAGGCCCTGGGGAACACTGGTAGTAACAGGAAAGACTGTGATCTCACATTTTTAAGTTGGACAAACTGAGTGGGGCCAGAGAGATATGAGCTAAACCAGTCAAGGGGGGTGCCAGTTGTTATGAAGAGTGAAAGGGTATCTGGACTGCGTATGAGAGGCTACAATTCATGCGTTCACATCAACCTTCCTCCTTTATATACAAAAGACTGCATTCCTCTGAACCGTGATCATATACCCGCTCATAAATCAGCAAAACGATGGCCTCACTTGACAGCAATCCTTACAGATTTGGGGTGGAGCATTGTTAGCTCTCAACACCATGCCTTGATGAAGCAGAATCCAGCCTGTGTCACAGAGTCACTGTAAAGGAACTCCCTCTAGTAACGCCAATGGATGTGATAAGTACCATGGAGTAAGACTTCAAGGACACCAAAAGAGATGATAAGACTGTCTCACAAGATGATCTCATTTTCCTGAGCAAACTCAAAGCAGGCATGAGGAAAAATGACCAGGGCCATTATGAGATGCCGCTGCCCTTTAAGTGGTGGCCACACTTACCTGATAACAAGAAACTTGCTAAAATTAGGCTCAGTCATTTATGACGAAAGTTCTACAAGAATGAGAAACATAAGAAGGCCTATACAACATACATGAAAGAAGTCATAGAGAGAGGTGATGCCGAAGAGGTACATGAAGAGGGAACTCATGGTGAATGATGGTTCATTCCCCATCATGGCATCTACCACCCTAAAAAGCCTGAAAAACTGTGTGTCGTGTTGGACTGCTCTGTAAAGTACGGTGGCACAAGCCTCAAATAACACCTTCTTCCAGGGCCAGACATGATTAACAACCTAACAGTTGTCCTCATACGGTTCACACAACATCCTGTAGCTCTCATGTGTGGCATACAGAAAATGTTTCACCAATTCCATGTCCAGGAGGATGACCGCAACTACCTGCACTTCCTGTGGTGGAAAGATGGAGATACGAACTCACAACCTCAAGAATACCGAATGAAGGTACATATTTTGGGTGCAGTGTCATCCCCTGGCTGTGTGAACTATTGGCTGAAATACCTAGCGAAGGAAAACAGTCACTCACATCCAGTAGGATCCCAGTTCGTTGCAAGAGACTTTTATGTGGATGATGGAGTCACAAGTAAAGACACTGTGGAAAAGGCCATTCAGTTGGTATGAGGCAAGAGCGATATGTGCTAAAGGTGGTCTCCATCTTCACACATGTGTGTCAAACAACCATGCTGTCCTGCAGAGCATACTCTCATCAGAGTGTGCCATAGATGCTAAAACAAAGGATTTGTCCTTCAATGACATACCACCGGAGTGAGCATTAGGGATTCACTGGAGTATAAAAGAGGATGGCGTCATGCGAGTCTCTCTTGTGTGTACGTGCAGTCGGTTCTCCTCCCAGGTCTCCGTGGTGGTCATCACTTGGATGCTGCCTGGCATTCCCCTCATCACATTTACTTTTTATATATCTTATAAATCCATATCTATATATATATATATATATTTTTTTTATTTTTTATTTTTATTTTTTTACATGATGATCCTAGTCACAAAGCTTGGGACCTGGACTGTTCCAATGATGTCTGGACACTGCTTGGCATCATATTCTTCATAAATTTTATAAGTCCATTATAATTCTGTTTATCCTCTTTCAGTGTTGTATTTTGTAAATTGTGTAAACACAACATCCATTGCACGTTGTCCATCTTGGGAGAGAGATCCCTCCTCTGTTGCTCTCCCTGAGGTTTCTTTCTATTTTTTCTCCCTGTTAAAAGTTTTTTTTCAAGGGAGTTGTTCCTTATCCGATGAGAGGGTCTAAGCACAGAATGTTGTGTTGCTGTTAAGCCCACTGAGGCAAATTTGTAATTTGTGATATTTGGCTATACAAATAAAATTGACTTGACTTGACTTGACGTGACTTGATGGCTTTAAATTTAACAACACCTTGAAAGACCAACCAGTGACACTTATAGGTATATTGTCTGCTGTCACCTCCATTTAAGACCCTTTCAGCTTCTTCACACCATATGTCCTCACTGGGAAGAGGATCCTGCAGGAAATGTGCCACCAAAGTATTGGCTAAGATGACCCCCTGAAGGAGAGGCTAAAACCACGGTGGGAGAGCTGGCGATATGACTTTGCCAACCTAGAGAAGATAAATGTAGCTCGATGTTACATACCTCAGATTACGCCGTGGGGGCAGTGTATGAGCAGTGGGTGGGTGGAGCCTGGCAGCCGCTCGCTTTTTTCAGCCACCAGCTGCACAGCAGTGAGACCTTCATTCGGGAGCAATTGTGGAAACAGTTGCATCACTTTTCAGGTGCGAGCACCAGCGGATATGGTCAATGCTCTTATTTGAGAGTCAGGAACCAAAGAGGAGAGGTTCACTGTTCTCTAGTGATGGGAAAGGCCCATGTTTCTACCACACGGTTGACAACAATACCAAGGCTTGAATTAATCAAAGCAGTGGTTTCAGTCAACATCAGCAATATACTCAGAGAGGAGCGTGGTTATGCTGATGGGAAAGAGTACTTCTGGACAGACTCAAAGGTAGTCTTAGACTGCATAAATTATAATGCACAGCACTTTCACACCTTTGTCGCCAACTGGGTCCAGAAGAGCTGCCATAGCACAAGTCCCCAGCAATAGCTTTATGTCCCCTCAGATGAGAATCCAGCAGACAGTGCATCCCGGGGGAAAACTGTAAATGAACTGGTTACATCCAACTGGTTCACTGGTGCCATATTTCTCTAGGAAAAAGAAACACCTTCACCAAAGGATGTAGTACCAGATCTATCCCTAGGAGATCCAGAAATCAAATGGGCACAAACGCTGCAAACAAAGACCACAGTACCAATGAGTCTTGACAACCATCTGTCCAAGTTCTCATTATGGTCCCAAGCCACCAAGGCTGTGGCCTGCCTTTTGCAACGGGCTAAGAAAATCAAATCACATGATCCTTCTACAGTGAGTGAACAGGAAAGTGCTAATATCTAATAATTCAAGACCTGGAAAGTCAAGCATATGAGAAAGAAATCAAGTTGTCAAACAAAGTCAACTGCCACATTGCAACAAACTGCACCACCTTGATGTTTTTCTAGACACAGACAGTATCCTCAAGGTGGGAGGAAGACTCCGCCACTCATCCTTTGCTGACTCATTTAAGCACCCGATTGTCATCCCCAAAGAGCATCATATGATGAAGTTGATAATAGCTCACAACCACGAAAAGACAAAGCATACGGGGAAAAGCTTCACCACAAATGAAATCAGATCTAATGGTTATTTGATTCCTGGAATGAGCCGAGTAGTTGCCTCATACATCCACCAGTATGTGACTTGTCGTAGACTCCGGAGACTTCCAGAGAGCCAAAATATGAGTGACCCCCCAGCAGAATGCATAGTGCCCACACCACCATTCACATATGGGCTGCTTCGGTCTTTTTGTCACTACGGAGGCAAAAGAAACAACATAAATGATATGGCCTGCTCTTTACCTGCTTTTGCTCATGGGCCATCCACATTGAGATGCTAGAGGCTATGTCCACAGATGCCTTCATCAATGGCATGCCATGCTTCATTGCTGTTCGAGGCGCAGTCTGTCAAATCCAGTGCGACCAAGGCACTAACTTTGTTGGTGCAAAGAATGAATTCAAGGCAGCCCTACAAGAGCTTAACACACAGAGAGCATGTTTCTGTCACAAAAGCAAAAGTATTGAGGGGTGGTGGTCATCTAGCCCTCCAAATGGCCTTCCAAACAGTGTGTTTTCAGATGCATACTCCAAACAGAGTGGTAGAATGGTGAATGGATTGCATTTATATTACAGTTTTATCACTACAACAGCGACTCAAAGCACTTTACAATCAATTAATGCCTCAAATTCACCTATGCACACACATATACTCAACACCGACATTGTGTCAGCCATACAAGGCACCAGCCAGCTCATCAAGAGTAGTTTGGGGGTTAGATGTCATGCTCAGGGACACCTCAGCATTTTTGCAAGGAGGAGCTGAGGATTGAACCAGCAACCCTCCAGTTACCAGATGACCTGCTCTATCGCCTAAGCCACTGCCGCCCCATTGGAAGAACATTCCCAGAATGCTTTGTGAACTGCAGCAGTGTAACATGGAACATGGCTACTAGTGTGTCGGAAAGAAGCCGTTAACTGTGTATATCTTGGCCAAAAATTATGCAAACATGTTAACATCATTTGGAATATCTTAGTTTAATGTAGGTGCAAAGGAATGCGTAGTTGGATCATTATAACAGGGGGTTGCGATTGGGCCAGTGACCAGGTACATTGAGGTAATTGTCTGTACCAGTATTGGGTTTGTGCACCCTTCTTAGTGGTTTAATAAAGGAGCATTTAAGAATCACATTCTTTGCTTTTCAATTTCTCTGTCTCTCTGTCTGTGTCTCTCTCTGTCTCTGTCTCTCTGTCTCTGTCAACATCTCTTTGTCTCACTCCGTGTCTCTGTCTCTCTCTCTGTGTCTCTGTCAATGTCTCTCTGTGTCTCCGTCTATGTCTCCCTCCCTGTCTCTCTATCAGTGTCTCCCTGTCCTGTTCTCTCTTACATCATTAGCAGATAGTTGTAATAAGCCTGGGCTGTTTTAGCTGTTGCCTCTCTGGGGAGTCTCTGTAATGATGGCCTGCTGATGTTCCAAGCACCACACGCTTTCACTTTTCAAACATAACATCATCCTTTCACGTGTGGAGGGGAAGGCTCTCCACTACCAACCGAAAGTGATGCTTTTCTATCTCTAGAATATTCTACCAGGTACCGTGAGGATATTGTCCTGCATTTGTATTATAATGATACCCATGGAACAAGCTCCACATCCTGCATCAGTGTACATGACAAGAGTACTTGTCATGTACACTGAATATATTTATATATGAGTTATGTACATTAAGTATATTTGAGAGACAACATTTATTCGTTTTGGATGCCAAACTAAAAGAGGTGTAGGATTTCTGCAGTGGACAAAGAGAAAATACCTAGCTTTTGGTTTTGTTTTTTTTTCTTGAAATGAGACAGGGTCCTCTGCTGAGGATCTGCACCTGATCCTGCAGGGCTCGGAGAAGGACAAAAAGCTGAACTGGAGCCCATATTATGTTCTAAAGTGCAACTCCATCCTGTTGAATTTTCACTTTGTGCTTGCTTGGAAAGTTGATTGACAGGTTGCCCTGCTTGTCACCCTTTCATGTGGCAGTTAGACTTCCTCCCCAGGGGCTAGTGAGTAGCCGGAGGCTGGAGGTTACAGGGTTTAGTTCTCCATCATCTCTGTTCATGTCCCAGCTTACATCCAGGTTCTTCACCCAGAGCACTCATTCTGAACCTGGGACCCATACCAGCTAGAGTTTGGGAGTCAAATGGGAGGCTTGAAATATTGCTGTAATTCTAATTTTCACTATTATGTATCAGAGGCGGCTATGTTACATGAATGCAGATGACCACTTTTATTCCAGACTAGTCTGTAGTAACGTGATGAATAGGTTGCCCATGTTTGATGGTATGTTGTCATTAGTGGTAAACAACAGGCTCAGATTCATTTGTTGTTAACAAAGTTTAAACATTATGGGAATTTGGCTTGGTGGGTTTCTCACATAGGTCCCTTTAAGGACAGAATAACACCAAAACAATGACAAGTCTAAAGTTTTGATTGAGAAAGACTGGGAATATCATGTTGTGAAAATGACAAATAATCGCTACATGAAGAACACACACTCGCGCTTGATTTGTCTATGTAATTAGGCTTGAAGGGAGGCGATAGATTCCAGTAATAATAAAAACAAGCAGAATAGAATAGAAACACATATGGTGACTGTGAGAGGTCCTTGCAGATAATGTTAGCAGTAATGAGAAAATAGAAGAGCAGAAAGAAAAGACACGGTCCCGTTGTCAGTGCTGTGGGTGAAGTACAGCAGGATCATGGATATCAGCTTTACCCCACTTCACGTCTTATTTGAGATAAGCTGTTTACATGCATATTCATATCATGCTGTAATGTATTCCTGTGTCCATTTGTCCTGTAAACACAACTTCCTGGTTCCTCCCAGTCTTTTATTAAACCTTCACTTTATTGAACATCACAATCAGAATCATGCTTATTGGCCACGTAGGTTTGCACACGCATGAAATGTGACTCTGGTTTTGTGGCTCTCTCAGTGTACTCAACATAGAATAACAACACTACAACACGACAATCCACATACAACACAACAATCCACAAAAAAAGGTCAAAATTATTAGCCCCCATGGAACTATGGAACATTTCCCTAAAAGTCTGCCCAATGTTTGCATCATTCATAAAACTTTACATAGTAAGATGTTCATCGATGTTAAGGCCCCTATTTGGTACATCTTGGAATGTTAAAATAAATCTTCAGGTTTGCTTTATACCAAATGTGGTGGAAATTGAGGTGATCAAAATTATTAACCCCCATGGGATTTTTTTGCTTTCAAAACACACCTGACCAATCAATCAACTTTCAAAGCACCCCTGAGCAATCGATCAGCATTGAACTTTACTTAAGGGACTCCAATGAACAGGGCTAGTGGCACTTGAACACTTGATTGAGAAGGACTACTCTTAAATTCTTAGTAAGAAGTAATTTCATCATGTTAAAAAGTAAAGAAATCAGTCTGTAACTCAGAAAGAAGATAGTGGATGCTCATCTAAAGGGGGAAGGCTATACTGCCATTTCCAAGTGTGTCACAGTGTCTAGAACAGCTGTGCGTTGCATCATTGCAAGGCACAAGGAGACAGATTGTGTTAGAAACAAACCTGGGCCTGGTCCAAAGTGCAATATTTCAAAAATTTGGAGAGGAAAATAGTCAAAGATGTCAACAATAATCCCCAGATCTCTGCCAATATGACTGTTGCTGAACTGGCCTCTTCTGGACTTGATGTTTCAAGGAACACTTTTGAGAGGGCTCTTCATTGTTGTGGGCTTCGAGGTCATCGTCTAAGAAAGATTCCATTGCTCACACAGCGGCACATCAAAGCCAGACTGGAGTTTGCCTGTGAACATTTGAAACATAGGCATGCGTTTTGGAAGTCTGTCCTTTGGTCTGATGAGGCTAAACTTGAGCTATTTGGGCACATGGATGTTGCTTTTGTTTGGTGAAGGAAGGGAGAGGCCTTCAACACTGAAAGAGATGGATGTGGGCACTGCATGCGGAAGGAGACCTGTATATTCACTGCTGTGCGCTGTTTTCATACAGGCTCCTGATGGCAATAAATATGATATCAGTCAAACCAACAAACTACACAATGCAGAGAACCACGCTACAACTGGTGCCATGACTCATCGACTGGTTAGCTGGAGCCGACCGCCGCTGTTGCTGACCTACGCCGTCCTTCTCTTCTTGGGTCTAAGGGATTCCAGTCAAATTGAATCCTTTGCAGAATATGTGTGAATATAGGTCTTGAGGTTTTGAATATTCACATTGGGTTTTTTTACTGAGTACATGTTTTTTTAATCTTTTTTTATTTTTCATTTTCTGAGTATTGTTGATTAGCATTTTAATGGAAACTTTCACTGTAGTGGCGATCAAAACTTTCAAAACCTTCTCTGTTACTTAGATGATTTGTTGGTTTTCGGTAAATCAGAGGAAGAGAGTTTGCAGAGGCTTGAGGTAGTGTTCCAGCGCCTAACAGCACACAACCTAAGACTGTCTCCATCTAAGCGCCACTTTTTGGGAAGGTCAGTTAAGTTTTTAGGACACATCATCTCTCAGGAAGGGATAGCCACAGACCCAGATAAGGTACAGGCCATTGTCAGTGTGTCAGAGGGATACTATGGAGCTGGCCGGCGTCACTCCATCTGTCAGTAAGATCCAGTCGTTCTTAGGCATGGTAGTGTATTACCAGCACTACATTGAGAACTGCTCCAGGGTGGCAAAACCGCTGTTCCAACTGACCACTGGTATGAAAAAGCCACGGAGAGGCAAACTAAAGAAGAGGCCTGCTCCATCTCGAAAAATCACTGCAGCAGACTGGACTACTGAGTGTAAGGAGGCGTTTAGTGCTCTGAAGGCTGCATTGACTGATCAGGTCCTGTTAGCTCACCCTGATTTCTCTCGACCATTCTTACCCTCTGTTGATGCATCTAGTAGTGAGCTAGGGGTGGTACTCTCACAAGTGCAGGAAGGTCATGTAACAGCTAGGCCATCACTTTTGCTAGCAAATCTCTGAATCATGTCCAGTCTAAATATCCAGCTCATAGGTTAGAGTTTCTCGCTATGAAGTGGGCTATTCATGACAAGTTCAGTCACTGGCTGCGGGGCCATAAGTTTAAAGTATGGACTGACAATAATCAGCTTAAGTACATACTGACAAAGCCAAAACTCGACGCATGTGAACAGAGGTGGGTGTCCAAGCTGGCACCTTTTGATTTTGATATTCAGTACATACCAGGGCATAAAATACAGAGGCAGATGCGTTAAGCAGGGAGCCTTTTGTTAGTCTTAGGGTGACGTAAAGACTGACCAGAACGCCATATAATGTGCTGTTAGAGGAGGCTAGGGGTCTGCAGGTGACTGATGTACAGAACATGTTCTATCTTTCCTGTGAAAAACCAGAGGGGAGGGGTTTAGCTTCATCCATCCAGAGCTCTGTTGAGGTTAGTGGGGATGCAGCCAGTGACAGTGGGAGGTTACCCATGAGGAAGTGTCTGCCATACTCCACACTCACTGCAGTTGGGAAGATGGTGCAGCCATGAGGGCAGTCTCTTATGTGCAGCAGATGGAGCACTTGGTGTCAACAGGCCAGAGCCCATTGCCAGTATTCACGCATAAGGAGATAAACAAAGTCAAGACCCTGTTATCAGTAGAGTGAAATTCTCTGTAGACAGAGGCCGCCACCCATCTAGAAGAGAGGGTTCATGAGACAAAGGAAACCAACCACACATTGAGACAATGGGGGAAGCTCACTACTCGGTTAGGACTCTTGTACCGTGTCTCAAATCACCCTGTGAGCAATAAGAGAACATTCCAACATGTTGTGCCTATTGCTCTGAGAGGCAAAGTGTTGAAGGGCGTTCATGATGATGCCGGCCAGCAGTGCACACTGTGGCCCACAAGGCAGCGCTTCTACTGGGACTCCATGGAGCAAGATGTCAGAGAGTATGTACACCACTGCAAGAGAAGTGTACTCAGTAAAACACCTGAGCCTGAGGCTAGAGCCCCGCTTGTCTCTATAATCACCACTGCACCCCTTGAACTAGTGTGCATCGACTTCTGGTCGGCCGAGGATACCAACAACAAATCTGTCGATGTGCTGGTGGTAATGGATCACTTTACTAAACTTGCTGGTGCTTACCTATGTCCAAATCAGTCTGCCAAGATAGTAACCCGTGTGCTGTGGAATAATTTCTTTTCCATCTATGGTTTCCCAGCACGCATTCATTCTGACCAAGGGGCTAACTTTGAGAGTTCACTCATTGCAGAGCTGCTTCAGATGGCAGGAGTTGACAAATCCCATACCACGCCATATCACCCCATGGGAAACGGACAAGCAAAGTTCTTCAATCGCACTCTGGGCAGCATGATTCGTTCTCTGCCACCTCATGCCAAAGCAAAATGGCCTCAGATGTTGAACATACTTACCTTTGCATATAATTGCACAATTCATGAGACCACAGGATTCCCAGTTGATGTTGGTTAAGTAAAAGTTGTAAACGTGGCTCTCGGTGTGGTCATTAACTGAACATAGTATTTGGCAAACAAGGCTGGCTGGCTTCGTTCTGTTGCCACCCCCACCTTTCCTACCCGTTCCTGGTGATCCAGCTGTTCCCTGGGACCGATGGATATCGTCGTTTGATGACTATTTACTGGCTCTGGGGCATTCGGATTTAGCAGCAGCTAGGAAGTGTGCGCTCTTGCGGCACTGCCTCGGTCAGGAGGGGCAACGTATTTTCGCTACACTCTCGGTGGCGGATGACACCTACGCTGCGGCTACCAACGCACTACAGTCCCATTTCAGCTCAGGAAGGAGCTGACGCATACACCGGTTTGAGTTTCGTCAGAGAGCCTCAGAAGTCAGTGGGTCAGTTCGTCTCTGCCTTACGTGGGCTAGCAAAGCATTGTGACTTCGGGGCTTTGGAGAGTGGACTTATAGTTGATCAGCTAATAGAGAAAACGTCTTGTGCTCAGCTGAGGGAAAGACTGTTACTCGAACCAGACTCCATGACATTATCTGACACTATAGTGATTGGGAAGCAGTTGGACGGCTCTGCTGGAAGCGCACAAGTTCTCTCGCGCTGTGCAGGAGCCCGTGACATCACTGCTACCGGCAGGTCACCGCTTAAACGCGTCTCTGCTTAAAGTACCTACTGTTGCCCAGGAGACGGCAGGGGCAGCGGACATGGACAGTGACAGGTTTGATGTGCAAAGAGTGGCAGACAGGGGGTCTAGGGAGAGTGGGCCCAAGCGTTGTACTAACTGTGGCTCCACAAAGCATGTATCTGGGGACAAATCATGTCCTGCCCTGGGCAAGCGCTGTCATCACTGCAACAAGATGAATCACTTTGCACGCTGGTGCCGCTCCCCCCCCCCTGCAGACCCACAGGCTGCTGCAGTTCCTATCAACACAGTTCAGAGCCAGCAAGGCCTCATTCAGCCACTGCACATGCATTGTGAGCGGAGCCTACATACCACTCCTTGTTGACACGGGGGCAAAGGTGTCACTTCTGAACCTACCCACATATGACCGGCTGTTCCGTCACGTGCCCCTGGAAGCGGAAGCCAACTCCTTGTCGGGCTACGGCCACGCCCCCATCGCCACTTTGGGAGTAGTCTGCCTTCCCGTGGAGTGTTATCACCAGTACGCCCCTGAAACTAGGTTCTACATCACACAGAAAAAGGGCTAGACTTGTTCCATGCTCTGGGCTTTACACTGACTGACGCTGTGGGCCTGCATGTCCTACAGGTCTCCACTTCCTGGCCCGAACGTTACCCAGAACTTTTCGAAGGACTGGACTGCATATCTGGGTTTGTGCACCGGCATACTGTGGACTCATCGGTCCGACCGGTAATTCAGCCACTACGACGCATTCCCCCTGGCCCTCCGGGATGGGGTGGAAGGGGACATACACCGCCTGGTGAAGGAAGACATCATCGAACCAGTCAATGCCTAACCCTGGATTTCCAACCTGGTAATAGCCAATAAGCAGGTTGGTGGACTGTGCCTCTGCGTGGATCTGACGGACGTCAACAAAGTCATCATCCCCGACAAATACCCCCTCCCCACAGCTGAGGAGCTGACTAGCCATTTCCATGGCTCCACATTTTCAGCAAAATGAATTTATGCCACAGCTACCTGCAGGTTTCCCTGGCACCGGCCAGCATGGACCTCACAGCTTTTGTCTCACATGTGGGGGTGTTCAGATACAAGTGCATGGCTTTCGGGCTGTCATCAGCCCCAAGCTGTTTTCAGAAAATAATGTCACTCATCCTAGCTGGCATTCAGGGGGTCGCCATCTACCTGGACGACGTGGTGGTACACGCATCCTCTGCCAGACTGCATGATGCTCGCCTGGAACAGGTCTTCCATTGCTTCAATCAACATGGGGTCACACTGAACACTGAGAAGTTTGTGTTTAGTGCCAAGGAGGACGACTTCCTGGGTTTCCGGCTCTCCAAGCAGGGTATCACCCCAATAATGTCCCACACGGAGGCCATTCTGTCCCTGCCGGACCCACAGTCACTGTCCCAGCTGTCCTCTTTTCTGGGGATAGCTGCCCACTATCTCCGTTTCATGCCACACTACTCCCACTCAATGGCCCCCTTGCGCCAGCTGCTACGGAAGGACGCTGTATGGGACTGGACCCCAGCATGCCGGGAGGCTGTAGGCATCATCAAACAGCAGCTCACATCCCCACCCACTTTGGCCTATTTCATCCTGATTGCGCCCACCATGGTCAACTGTGATGCCTCTGGGGTGGCACTTGGTGCAGTTCTCTCCCAGGTCCATGAGGGAGTAGAGTGTCCAGTGGCTTTTGCCTCACGGGCACTCACTCCGGCAGAGCAGAAGTACTCAGTGGGGGAGAGGGAAGCTCTTGCCTGCCTGTGGGCATGCGAACGCTGGCATGTCTACCTGTACGGCAGGGCTTTCACTATCCGCACGGATCATCAGGCGCTGATGGCTCTGCTGGTGACCCGAGGTTCGGGCACAGGCTCATGAGACTACTGAGATGGGTGGATATGCTGAATCAGTACAACTTCAGACTCGAGTTTATGCCAGGGTGTACCAATACGTTGACCGACCTCCTGTCCCGAGCCATCTCTCTGGCCAAAGAGGTAAGAGGGGCGATGCCAGAGGATGACAACGATAACTGTGTCCACATGCTGCATAGGCCCCTCAGCACAGTAGTCACCCTGACCGAGCTGCAGCAGGCCTCGGCTGAGGATGAGACACTCGCAACTCTTCATGCCTACGTCCAGGATGGCTGGCCTGCCAAGGTGGATGACAGGCTGCTCCCCTACCATAAAGTCCGCGACGAGCTCTCCTGCTGGGGGGAGGTGTGCCTCTCCCGTGGCCATCGCACCATTGTACCAGAGACTCTAAGGACCAGAGTACTGCAAATGGCACATGATGGGCAACCGGGGGGTGGTCAAGGTGGAGCAGCGCTACAGAGACACCATGTGGTGGCCTCCCGTAGACTCTGACGCAGAGGAGCTGGTGCGTAACTGCACTGGCTGCCTTCTGAGTGGGAAAACCAGCCAGCCTACCACAGCACCCCTCACTCCAACCCCGTGGCCGTCCACACCATGGGAGCACATCCAATTTGACCTCTGGGGAGAGCTCCACGGGGCACCTGCGCATGCCCGCTACTTGCTGGTCGTGCATGACCTTCATTCGAAGTGGCCAGAGGCCATCGAACTGGGCTCCATCACCTCAATCACCATCATCGACTGCCTCGATAAGCTGTTTGGGTGCTGGGGCCTGCCCAGTGTCATCACGACGGACAATGGACCCCAATTTGCATCGGCGGAGTTCTCAGAGTTCCTGTCACTGTGGTCCATCAAGCACATCAGGACAGCAGTGTACCTCCCGGAGAGTAACAGAGGAGTGGAAAGACTGAACAAAACTCTGAAGAATGGAATTCGAGCCTGTCTGGAAGAAGCGAAAACCTTCAGCACTGCACTCAGCAAAACTCTCCTGACCATCCAGGCATCCAAGCACTTCACCTCGGGGATGACACCGGCTCTGCTCATGATCGGTCGGGAATTAAAGCAACCACTGGACCGCTAGAGAGCGGAGCCAGACACTGCACAAGAGAGCCCAGGGCTCCAGAAAGCCAGAACTCAGGTCCGAAGCTCACAGGCCCGAATGAAACAGGTTTGATGCCTCCCGCCGAGTACAGACTCCCTCTCTGTCTGTGGGGCACTGGGTCAGGATCAAACACGCCCACCACCAGAACAAGCTGGGGTCATACTGATCAGGGCCCCCTCAGATGACTCAGCAGCTGGGACCGGCTACCTACAGACTGGACGATGGGACTCGTTGGCACTCAAACCACCTGCATAGGGTTGTAGCCCCTACAAACCCTGCACCATCCCTGTCCCCAGCTGCTGCTCTCAGTTGGAAGCCCAGACCGGAAGCAAACCGGGTGGGTGGTAACCCACCGCCATTGCCAGGCCCTGCTCCCCAGCCTGCTCGCCCTCAGAGAGTGAGGGTTCCGCCTGTCTGGCACAGGGACTATGTTACGAATGATTAAGGGACATCTAGGGTAGGGACTGATATGTTGTTACGTTATGTTACTTTCTCAAGGGGGTTGGGGGAAGAAAATGTTGTGTCTGGTTGGGTGGTGTTATGCCCAAGTCTGACTTGTATGGTTGAGCACCAGCAGTTACTGTGCCTTGGCGAGGGGCGGGGAGCAGTGTGATTTAAGGCAAGGTGAAAAGTGTCGTGAGTTGATGTTGGTTAAGTAAAAGTTGTAAACGTGGCTCTCGATGTGGTCATTGACTGAACATAATAGGAAGGAATAAAAGATATAATGGCATAAACAAAATATATAAAGGGGGAACAAAAGATATAACGGGAGGAGCAAAATATGTAACGGGATGAACAAAAGATATAACGGCAGAAACAAAATACATAAGGGGGGAACAAAAGATATAACGGCAGAAACAAAATACATAAGGGGGGAACAAAAGATATAACGGGAGGAGCAAAATATATAAGAGGGGAACAAAAGATATAACGGCAGAAACGAAATATATAAGGGGGGAACTAAAGATATAACGGCAGAAACAAACAAAAGATATAACGTGAGGAACAAAAGGTATAAGGGGAGGAACAAAAGGTATAAGGGGAGGAACAAAAGGTATAAGAGGAGGAACAAAAGGTATAAGGGGAGGAACAAAAGGTGTAACGGGAGGAACAAAAGGTATAACGGGAGGAACAAAAGGTATAAGAGGAGGAACAAAAGGTATAAGGGGAGGAACAAAAGGTATAAGAGGAGGAACAAAAGGTATAAGAGGAGGAACAAAAGGTGTAATGTGAGGAACAAAAGGTATAAGGGGAGGAACAAAAGGTATAACAGGAGGAACAAAAGGTATAAGAGGAGGAACAAAAGGTATAAGAGGAGGAACAAAAGGTATAAGGGGAGGAACAAAAGGTATAACGGGAGGAACAAAAGGTATAAGAGGAGGAACAAAAGGTATAAGGGGAGGAACAAAAGGTGTAACGGGAGGAACAAAAGGTATAAGGGGAGGAAAAAAAGGTATAAGGGAAGGAAAGAAGGAAACAGCTCAGAGGAGACACACCAGTCTGGTGGAGGGCTGCTGGGTGACTCCATACTGGGCAAGTGTGGCTGCTTCATTACTCATCACTGTTCACACATTAACCAGCAGGTTATGGCTGCATCTGCATAGCCTGATAAACATTATTGTGAGAGAGAGAAAGACAGAGAGAGAGACAGAGAGAGAGACAGAGAGAAAGACACAGAGAGAGAGAGAGAGAGACAGACAGAGAGAGAGACAGAGAGAGAGCGGGGGAGGGGGGTTAATGTGCTCCAGCACAGAAATTATGCTCTTATCTAAACATGTCTGCCAGAAGCTGGCTGAGCTCCACATGGGGGCGCCCCCGCACCACAGCGTGACGTCAAAGCGTGGCCAATGGCTAATTGAAGACAATGAGGTGAAAAGTGTCTCTTTAGTATTAGTATTGTTATAATTGTGTGTGCGCAGGGATCAGTGAGGGCAGTCTGATGTTTATTCTGACAGCCAGGAAGATTGGAGGGAAGACACAGTTTGTAGGGAAGGCAGATTGACAGTTTAAAGACAGACAGACAGGTTGTAGGGAAGGCAGACAGACAGACAGGAAGATTGGAGGGAAGACAGTTTGTAGGCGAGATGGATATACAGTTTAAAGACAAGAAGACAGGTCGTAGGGAAGACAGACAGACAGGTGTTAAGGGAGGCAGACAGACAGGATAACAACTGACAGACATGTTGTAGGGAAGGCAGACAGGTTGTAGGGGAGGCAGACAGACAGGATAAAGACAGACAGGTTGTAGGGAAGGCAGACAGATAGGATACATTTCGTCAGACAGGTTGTAGGGGAGGCAGACAGACAGGATAAAGACAGACAGACAGGTTGTAGGGAAGGCAGACAGATAGGATACATTTCGTCAGACAGGTTGTAGGGGAGGCAGACAGACAGGATAAAGACAGACAGACAGGTTGTAGGGGAGGCAGACAGACAGGATACATTGCGACAGACAGGTTGTAGGGGAGGCAGACAGACAGGATAAAGACAGACAGACAGGTTGTAGGGAAGGCAGATAGACAGACATGTTGTAGGGGAGGCAGACAGACAGGATAATGACAGACATGTTGTTGGGAAGGCAAACAGACAGGATAAAGACAGACAGACCGACAGGTTGTAGGGGAGGCAGACAGACAGGCAGGTTGGGGAGGAGAAGGCCTGCTGTTTCTCAGCAGATTGATGTGCTAGGCTGCAGCTCACATTAACCTCCAGCGGCGGCCGTGATTTGTTTGGTTGGAAAGCCATAGTGGGAAGTCTGTGTGACGCACTCAGCCTGACCTCTGACTTCTGACCTCTGGCTTACCTCTGCAAGCAACATTCCTATTTCTTCTTCATCCCCGCCCTCTTCCACGCTTATTCCGCCATGTTTAATCACAACAACTGCACTGGTTTATCACTTCACTTATTTTGTTTTTCATATGAATTGAAGCAGGTTTAGTTGTTGACAACAAAATTATAGTAACTCATATTTTTTGTTTATTAGTTCAACAACAAGAACACCACCACCACCACCAGCCACATGGTCACACCTCTAGTTCCAGAAACCCATAGACTGTTTCCTATCATGTTAAGCTTAACCAACCAACTACAACGAAGTTAAACCCACTAACTACATCTCAACTAAACCATCTACAACTAACTACATTCAAACATCACCAGTTAACTACAGTTTAACTAAACCAACTAACTGGAACTAACTAAACCAATAAACCACAGCTAGCTAAATCTAAACTAAACCACCTAGCTACAACTGACTACAGCTATTCTAAACCAAGCAACTGGAACTAACTAAACCAATAAACCACAGCTAGCTAAATCTAAACTAAACCAACTAGCTACAACTGACTACAGCTATTCTAAACCAAGCAACTGGAACTAATTAAACCAAACCGAAGACCTACTACTGAGTGCAGCTAAACTAATAAACTCCCGTTAAGGGGCGCCACAGCGGATCATCCGTTTCTGTCTCTTCCTGTCCTCTGCATCTTCCTCTGTCACACCAGCCAGCTGCATGTCCTCCCTCACCACATCCATAAACCTCCTCTTTGGCCTTCCTCTTCTGCTCTTCCCTGGTAGCTCCATATTAAGCATCCTTCTCCGAATATACCCAGCATCTCTCCTCCACATATGTCCAAACCAACTCAATCTTGCCTCTCTTGGTTTGTCTCCAAACCATCCAACCTGAGCGGTCCCTCTAATATACTCATTCCTAATCCTGTCCTTCTTCATCACTCCCAATGAAAATTTTATCATCTTCAACTCTGCCACCTCCAGCTCCTCCTCCTGTCTTTTCATCAGTGCCACTGTCTCCAAACCATATAACATAGCTGGTCTCACTACCATCTTGTAAACCTTCCCTTTAACTCTTGCTGGTACCCTTCTGTCACAAATCACTCCTGACACTCTTCTCCACCCACTCCACCCTGCCTGCACGCTCTTCTTCACCTCTCTTCTGCACTCGCTGTTACTTTGGACAGTTGACCCCAAGTATTTAAACTCATACACCTTCGTCACCTCCACTCCTTGTATCCTGACCATTCCACTGTCCTCCCTCTCATTCACGCATAGGTATTCCATCTTGCTCCTACTGACTTTCATTCCTCTTCTCTCCAGTGCATACCTCCGCCTCTCCAGGCTCTACTCAACTTGCAGTCTACTCTCGCTACAGATCACAATGTCATCCATGAACACCATCGTCCATGGAGACTCCTGCCTAATCTTGTCTGTCAACCTGTCCATCACAATTGCAAACAAGAAAGGGCTCAGAGCCGATCCTTGATGTAATCCCACCTCCACCTTGAACCCATCTGTCATTCCCACCACACACCTCACCACTGTCACACTTCCCTCATACATATCCTGCACCACTCCTACATACTTCTCTGCAACTCCTGACTTCCTCATACAATACCACACCTCCTTTCTCGGCACTCTGTCATATGCTTTCTCTGAAAGACACAATGTAACTCCTTCTGACCTCTATACTTCTCCATCAACATTCTCAAAGCAAACATCACATCTGTGGTGCTCTTTCGTGGCATGAAACCATACTGCTGCTCGCTGATCAGCACCTCTCCTCTTAACCTAGCTTCTATTACTCTCTCCCATATGTTCATGCTGTGCAGCAGACATCAAAATACATATGACATATTTTGTCTGAACAACACAACCCTACATAATGATGAACAAATAAATATAATATAATATAAAATCAAATCAAATTACATAATACAAATACAACTGCCAGTACTACTAGCAAGTCTGACTCTAAACTGAACAACACAACCCCACATAATGATGAACAAATAAATATAAAATACAATATGAAATAATATAAAATAACTTGTATTGAATTTAACAGGATTAACTATGTACATAATGATGCTGACACATGGTGTTAGTTCACCTGAGCTCAAAATGTTTTGCGGTTGATTTTGGTTTGTACTCAGTATCTGGTGCCTCCCCTGTCAGTGTCCAACAACAGCTAGCCAACATTGATGGATTCCAGATGCTCTGATACCTCTTTTCCATGGCTCAATGTCCTGGTAAAGCCTTTCACCATGTTCCTCACTGACTGCACCAATACCAGCAGGGAAGAAGTATAAGTGTGATGCACAACATGAATTTTCAATGACATGTTGCACTGCTTTAAGCATGTTGACAAGCAGTGCAGTGTAGTTTGGTGCTCTGTAGTTGCCAAGAAAATCCTCAACAACATCTTTAAATGCCTTCCATGCCATTTTCTCTGCCCCACCAGCAAATCTTCTAACTCCCTGTCATTGATGACCCGTCTGATTTGTGGGCCAACAAAAACACCTTCCTTCATCTTGGCATCAGTTATTCTTGGAAACACCTGTCTCAAACAGTGAAGTCCATCACCTTCTTTGTTCACTGCTTTCAAAAAAACTTTCCATCAGTCTGAATGAGTGTATGAATGAATGAATGATGATTTATTTTGAACATGTAATAATCAGGTTATAACAAACAGATAAGCCTTTGAGTCTTAGGCATGTCCTCACTACAGATGTAACAGGATGTTCTGCAGCTGCTGCAGCACTGACGAGACATTTCTGCTGTATTAAATCTTCCTTAAGACAATAAACCCTATTGTGAAGTATACTCACTATGCTACTGTCTGAAGAACATGTGCATCAACATGTGTCCAAACAGAATGTGTACATGTGAGCAGCTTCTATAGCCTGTCTGCCAGCATCTAACCTGACTCAGCATGCTCAAGCTCCCTAAGGCAACATCTATCTTGACTCAGCACGCCCAGGCTGCCTAAGACAACATCTAACCTGACTTAGCATGCCCAGGCTGCCTAAGACAACATCTAACCTAACTCAGCATGCCTAGGCTGCCTAAGACAACATCTAACCTGACTCAGCATGCCCAGGCTGCCTAAGACCACATCTAACCTGACTCAGCATGCCCAGGCTGCCTAAGACAACATCTGCAGAGCACCTACACCGCCCAGGCATGCTTGGACTGACCAAAACAACTTGCTTTATGGGCAATATACTATTAATTCATTATCCAAACTGTTTATCCTGCTCTCAGGGTCGCAGGGATGGTGGCACCTATCCCAGCAGTCGGGAGACACCCAGGACAGGCCGCCAGGCCATCACAGGGCTGACACACACACACACACACACACACACACACACACACACACACACACACACACACACACACACACACACACCATCATCATCATCGGTCACTCGGGGTTGAGTATGACTGTCCTCCTTCTTGGTCCTTGTGGGTCTTCAGGTGGGCGAAGAGTCCAATCCTGGAGCTGCATAGTATTTTGGTGCAGTGTGGGCAGGGGTGGGCGGTGGTATTTGTGGGATTGGTTTGGGCCTTTTTGGTGGAAACTCCCTCCTTTCTGAGTCTGCGCTTGTCTTCTGCAGCACGTCGGAGATCATTATTATAAAGTGCAGCTCCTTCCCGGACAGGTTTTGTCCAGGTCGCCCTGTTGGTTGCTGTGTCCTCACAGGTCTTAGGATCTATGTGGCATTTTTTGATGTTCGTTTGGATGTTATCCTTATTATACCTTTTCTTTTGACCACCCGGGGCACATTGTCCTGCGAGAAGCTGGAAGTATAGGACTTGTTTTGGAAGGCGAGAGTCAGGCATACGGATGACATGGCCAGTCCATCTGAGCTGGTGTTGGGCAATGGTGGCAGTGATAGCGGGAAAGTTAGCCTCCTCCAGGACGCTGATGTTGGTGCGTCTATCTTCCCAGGTGATCTTGAGGATTTTTCGGAGGCACCTCTGATGATGTGCCTCTAGCGCCTTCAGGTGCCTGCTATATGTGGTCCAGGATTCTGATGCATACAGTAGGGTGGGCAACACTACCGCTTTGTAGACCAGAATTTTCGTTCTGGCCTGGAGGTCGCAGTTTTCAAAGACCCTTTTCTTCAGTCTTGAAAAAACCCCACTGGCACAGCTGAGGGGGTGGTGCATTTCCTCATCAATATTAGCTTTAGAGGATAGGAGGCTTCCGAGGTCTGTAAAGTGGTCCACATTTTCCAGTCTGGTTTTTGTCAACATAGATAGTTGGGGGTGGAGCAGGGTTATGTGTGTTGGGTGGTGGCTGGTAGAGGATCTGGGTCTTTTTTATGTTAAGGGCCAGACCAAGCTGCTTGTATGGCTTGGCAAAAGCATCCAGAATGCACTGTAGGTCCTCGTCTGAATGGGCCACAAGGGCATTGTCATCGGCATACTGCAGCTCAATGATGGATATGGTGGTGGTGCTGCTTTTAGCCCTGAATCTGTTGATGTTCAGGAGTTTTCCGTCGGTTCTGTACATGATTCTGACTCCTTGTGGCAGGTGTTTACCCATAAGATGGAGAATAGCACAAATGAACATGGAGAACAGGGTAGGAGCAATGACACAGCCCTGCTTGACTCCAGTGTGAACCCTGAAGGGTTCCGTTTCATCTCCACTGCCACTGAGTACTGTGGCTGACATACTGTCATGCAATAGTCTCAGTATCCGGATGTATTTGTCCGGGCAGCCAATTTTTGCCAGAACCAGCCACAGAGCCTGACGGTTCACAGAGTCAAAGCCTTTGGTGAGGTCTATGAAGGCCATGTATAGTGGTTGATTTTGTTCCCGGCATTTTTCCTGTAGTTGGCAAGCAATGAAAAATATGTACATGGTACTTCTATTTGGGCGAAATCCACTCTGAGACTCAGAGAGAATGTTTTCTGACAGGAGGAGGAGTCTATTAGCCAAAACCCGGGCAAGAGTTTTCCCAGTGGTGGATAGGAGGGAAATGCCACGGTAATTTCTACAGTCTGCCTTGTCTCCCTTCTTAAAGATGGAGACAATGAGGGCATCCCTACGTTGTGCAGGGATTTCCTCCTTTTCCCATATTTTGAGGAGTAGGGCATGGATGTGACTAAGGAGAACTGGCCCACCATCCTTCAGGACTTCTGCTGGGATGCTGTCAGGTCCAGTGGCCTTGTTTTTCTTCATCTTCATTATGGCATCCTGCACCTCATTCCGACTGGGCGGTGCTCCCATATTCTCATTGATGGGTTGTTGAGGAAGTTGGTCAAGGGCCTCCATCTCAGTAGTTGTGTCCCTGTTCAGTAGCTCCTCGCAATGCTCTTTCCATCTGTTGGTCATTGACTCATTGTCTTTCAGCAGCATTAGCCCATCTTTGGAGCAAAGGGGGGCTAGGCAACAGTGGCTGGGGCCATATACCGCTCTTGTGGCGTCGAAGAAACCTCTGGTATCCCCACAGTCAGCAAGCTGCTGGATCTCCAGAGCCTTCCTTGTCCACCACTGGTTCTTCAGTTGCCTAACCCGAGATTGAACAGCTGCCTTTGCTATGGCATGGGCTACTCTTTTAGCCTTGCAGTTGATGTCACAGGCAATGAAGTTTTGCTGCTTGATGTCAATGAGCTGTTGGATTTCGTTGTCATTCTCATTGTACCAGTCTTGATGTTTCCGGGATTTGTAACCAAGAGTGCTTTTGCAGGAGTTCACAGTGATAGATTTAAGCAGGTCCCAGTGTGTATCAATATCTTCTGGATATTGCTTGGGCAGAGCAGCGCTGAGAGTAGCCTGGAGCTGTTCTCGAAAGGTGGTGTCACCCAGCCGTTCAATGTTGAGCTTTGGCTGGCACTCTTTTTTGCACCCTTCTTTTCTGTGTGAGACTGATGGACATGATGGAGCGGATGAGGCGGTGGTCTGTCCAGCAGTCATCTGCACTGGTCATCGCTCTGGTGTTGAGCACATCATGGCAGTCTTTGGCACGGATGACTATGTAATCGATGAGGTGCCAGAGCTTAGAGCGAGGATGCATCCAGGATGTTGTGAGTTTATTCTTTTGGCGGAAAAGTGTGTTGGTGATGACCAGGCTGTGTTCTGAGCACTCTGATAGCAGTAATATGCCGTTGGAGTTCGTGTTGCCAACTCCTTCCTTCCCTATTGTACCTCTCCATAGATTGTGGTTTCGTCCCACCCTGGCATTGAAATCTCCGAGCAGAATTAGCTTGTCCTCCTTGGGGACTTTGGTTAAGATGTTGTTCAAGTCAGCATAGAAGGCCTCCTTCACTTCATCCTGTGCATCAGGGGTTGGAGTGTAGGCACTAACAACAGCAGCCTTTTGGCCACCTGCAAGCGTCAGGCATATGGACATTAGGCGTTCATTGATGCCCACAGGGAGTTCGGAGAGGTGGCTGATGAGGCTGTTCTTAATAGCAAAACCCATACCGTGGATCCTTGGCTCATCAGCAGGTTTTCCTTTCCAAAAGAAAGTGTATCCACCTTTTTCCTCCTTCAGCTGCCCTTCATTAGCCAGTCGGGTTTTGGAGAGTGCTGCGATATCGATCCGGAATCTCCTTAGCTCCCTGGCGATGATGGCAGTTCGCCTTTCGGGTCGATCACTGTGTTTATTGTCCATGAGGGTCCGCACGTTCCAGGTTCCAATGTAAGTTTGCTTCTGTTTATGTTTCTGACCACTTAGTGGTGATCCCTCTGGGTGCGGTAGCCCAGACAGGAGTTTTCGAGGCAGGCGATATTTAGGGCACCTTTTCCAGCCCCTTCCCCTACTGGGGTGAGCAGAGTGGATCCTAAATAGGGCTGCTCAGTCATGGATACAGCTGCCGAAAAGCTCTTTCTGCCTCAGCCCAAGAGCTTAGCAACTGAATCAGACACCCGCCGCCTGTGTGTCAGGTTGTGGCTAGGAGCTGCCAGACTTCACGGTCCTGCCCCCGTCACCACTTCCTGGTCGCCACAGGACTTTGTCCGGGATGTTAAACGGTCTGATATCCTTTCGGGAGGATGCCTGTGCATGGAATCTATTCATGTAGGGAGGCTGGTGCACAGGCAGCCTCCACACAGTCCTTGGCATAGAAAGGCCAGGATCCAGTGGCATGGAGACCAAGATAACTGGGGGCCCTTCTTTGCTGCAGCCTTCTTCCGCCTTTGCGGCCGTTGTGGTGCTCCTCACAGCCACCATCTTCCGCCCGTTCCACCGTTGAGGACTTAGTTGCTACTAGCCCATAGCTGGGGCAGTGGTTGAGAGATGCCAGGGCGTGTCCACACACCGGTGGGCCTGCGCGCTTTTTCTCTCTGGGGCCCACTGCTGCTCCGAGATGCCCTACAGTTTGGCCTAGGACCGCAAAGTACCCAGTCACCATGTGTGGCCACGAGGAGGCACTGCAGGAGCCTTGGCGACGGAGAGGCTATGTACCGGCAGGAGGAGACTTACGCACTCAGCTCCTCTTTTCACCCCCTACAAGAAGGTTAGCCGGCGGCAGTAGCTGAAAGCAGAATGTAGCAAGCAGAAGCAGCATGTACTAACTACAAGCACTACTACCCCAGTACTACTGCACTGACGCGTCACACACGCCCTGTGTGCTGTCTCTCTCACACACACACACACACACACACACACACACACACACACACACACACCTAGGGACAATTTAGTACGGCCGATTTACCTGACCTACATGTCTTTGGACTGTGGGAGGAAACCCGGAGCACCCAGTGGAAACCCACACAGACACAGGAAGAACATGCACCTCCACATAGAGGACGACCCAAAATGACCCCCAATGTTGGACTAACCCGGGGCTTGAACCCAGGACCTTTTTGCTGTGAGGCGACCGCACTATCCACTGCACCACTGTGCCACCCGGCAATATACTAGTTGACTTCAAATATGAGGGGAAATCACAAAATTGGGTTATAGCTACAAAATGGTATGTGAAAGGAAAATGTTAAGGGGATTTTAATGATCAGCAGCCCAAAAGCCATAAAATACACCCAAAAGTGTTCAGGAAGCAACATCTTCATTGTCCGGTGATGTCAGGAGCAAATATCTGCAATTTGCATCCTATTTCTTGTACTCGCGTTGGTGTTAATTCTGTTTTGACACCAAACAATTTGGGCCTCTTGAATATGAGATCTCTAGATAACAAGTTGCTTATCATTAATGAGTTTATTGTTTCTAATAATTTTGACTTTTTTATGATTACCAAGCCACAGCTGTCCCCAACAACAACTTCGTTTTGTATAGTGCCTTTCAAGGAACCCAAGGCAGTTAAGGATGCGAGATCAGTGTACTTCTCTGAACTAATATCAAGAAATAACCACAATTCTAAAGTTCTCTTTAGGGTAGTTGATTCTTATTAATGGTCCCTCCACTTATGTTTGGAACCTAATCTTGAGTTGTCTGAAAAATGTCTCACTCATTTTGTAAATAAGGTGGAGAATATCAGGTCCTAAATCCAGCCAAGCTCTTTCATTTGCTCCAGTCCTCGTATTAATTCTTCCTCTTTTACCCAGTTTCAACCAATTACAATTTCAGTGTTAGAGAGTACAGTCTCCAATATGAACTCATCCTCCTGCAGCTTAGATATCATTCCCACTAAACTGCTCAAGGAGGTATTTTCTACTATCAGCCCCATCATTCTGTAAATTCTTAATAATTCTCTGGTCCTTTTCCAAGCAGTTTTAAGCATGCCATTGTTCACCCATTGCTGAAGAAACCTAATTTAGATCCCCTGCCCGTAAGTAACTGCAGACCAATCTCTAAATTGTCTTTTCTAGCTAAGGTTCTGGAGAGAGTAATATCTTCTCAATTTATTTATTTCATGAACACTGCTAGTGTATTTAACAATTTCAAATCTGATTTTAGAGCACTTCGTAGTACTGAGACAGCTCTAGTTAAGGTCACTAATGACCTATTGCTGACTGCAGACAGAGGTGACCGCTTAATTTCATTTCTTTTACACTTAAGTGCTGCCTTTGACACAGTCGATCACACAATTCCTCTTACATCGCTTAGAGACTTGGGTTGGCATCAAGGGCTCAGCTCTTAGCTTATTACGCTCTTACCTCACCAACAGATCATTTTCTGTTGTTCTGGGTAACTCGACCTCCTCGATGGCTCATTTGAGTTGTGGTGTCCCTCAAGGCTCAGTTCCTGACCCCTTTCTCTTCTCTATATACACTACCGTTCAAAAGTTTGGGATCACCCAAACAATTTCGTGTTTTCCATGAAAAGTCACACTTATTCACCACCATATGTTGTGAAATGAATAGAAAATAGAGTCAAGACATTGACAAGGTTAGAAATAATGATTTGTATTTGAAATAAGATTTTTTTTACATCAAACTTTGCTTTCGTCAAAGAATCCTCCATTTGCAGCAATTACAGCATTGCAGACCTTTGGCATTCTAGCTGTTAATTTGTTGAGGTAATCTGGAGAAATTGCACCCCACGCTTCCAGAAGCAGCTCCCACAAGTTGGATTGGTTGGATGGGCACTTCTTTGAGCAGATTGAGTTTCTGGAGCATCACATTTGTGGGGTCAATTAAACGCTCAAAATGGCCAGAAAAAGAGAACTTTCATCTGAAACTCGACAGTCTATTCTTGTTCTTAGAAATGAAGGCTATTCCATGCGAGAAATTGCTAAGAAATTGAAGATTTCCTACACCGGTGTATACTACTCCCTTCAGAGGACAGCACAAACAGGCTCTAACCAGAGTAGAAAAAGAAGTGGGAGGCCGCGTTGCACAACTGAGCAAGAAGATAAGTACATTAGAGTCTCTAGTTTGAGAAACAGACGCCTCACAGGTCCCCAACTGGCATCTTCATTAAATAGTACCTGTTAGAGCCTGTTTGTGCTGTCCTCTGAAGGGAGTAGTACACACCGGTGTAGGAAATCTTCAATTTCTTAGCAATTTCTCGCATGGAATAGCCTTCATTTCTAAGAACAAGAATAGACTGTCGAGTTTCAGATGAAAGTTCTCTTTTTCTGGCCATTTTAAGCGTTTAATTGACCCCACAAATGTGATGCTCCAGAAACTCAATCTGCTCAAAGAAGTGCCCATCCAACCAATCCAACTTGTGGGAGCTGCTTCTGGAAGCGTGGGGTGCAATTTCTCCAGATTACCTCAACAAATTAACAGCTAGAATGCCAAAGGTCTGCAATGCTGTAATTGCTGCAAATGGAGGATTCTTTAACGAAAGCAAAGTTTGATGTAAAAAAAATCTTATTTCAAATAAAAATCATTATTTCTAACCTTGTCAATGTCTTGACTCTATTTTCTATTCATTTCACAACATATGGTGGTGAATAAGTGTGACTTTTCATGGAAAACACGAAATTGTTTGGGTGATCCCAAACTTTTGAACGGTAGTGTACATGCGGCCCCTTGGCCAAATCATTCAAAATCACGATGTGCTCTACCATTTGTATGCTGATGACACTCACTTAGAGAGGTGTGAATCTTCACTGGCCTCATGATTCGATTACGATTCACCTGTCAATGACTTGATTACGCGATGCATCTCAGTGTATCGCATCCTCAATGTTCTATATTACTTCACATGACTATTTTTTCATCAATTAATACAAGCAGTCAGATAAAACGGAACTCCTTTTTTTATTTAGAAAGTGCATTCCAAACAACAAGACTACAAAAGTATATAATATAAGCAGAGTCACTGGGATTCCCTGGATGCTACAGCCACATCATTCAAATGAATTACAGAAAAACTCCAGACACACTTGAAAACATGAACCTGAGATCAACAATAGACTAAGCCTATTTGACATGACAACATGAGCTTTGTGAGTGACCTGTGAGTCATTCCTGCTCTCCACAGGTTTACACCACCCTATCAGTTTAGCATGCAATATCTTCATTTACTGTCAAGTGTGAAAGTGACAGTAGGACTTGTCTGTGAATGTTCTTATTCATCCAGGTCCTGGTTATCCAAAGGAGTTGAATCAAGTGCAACTGGACTTGGTATATATTCGTGAAGACGTTTAGCCTCTCATCCAAGAGGCTTCCTCAGTTTGTGCCTTTCTGACTAGACGAAGCTAGTCTGACTGGCTGGTGATGAGACTCAGAATTTATCCTCTTGGAGGATAAAACAAATGCAAACCAATAACTCCGATGGCGACGGGCGTGGCTATACATCGGAGCACAGGAGAGCCACGCATATCAATAGCTCCGATAACGATGGGCGCGGCCAAACATCGCCACACAAAATAGCCACTCATATCTATGGCTCTGTTAGCGACGGGCGTTGGTAAACATCGGGACACAAAGAGCCATGGACATCCATAGCTCTGACAACGACTCCAAGAGGATAAATTCTGAGTCTCATCACCAGCCAGACAGACTAGCATCGTCTAGTCAGAGAGGCACGAACTGAGGTAGCCTCTTGGATGAGAGGCGAAACGTCTTCACGGATATATATCAAGTCCAGTTGCACTTGATTCAACTCCTTTGGATGACAGTAGGACTCTTCTCACATTTCCCTGCATTACAGTCATTTAGCCGACGCTTTTATTCAAAACGACTTACAATAAGTGCATTTAACGTAGGAAATCAGAACTACTAGTCATCAGAGGTCATAAAGATTTTTTTTTTAAATGAGTGACTACAATAAGTGCTCAGAACAAGTAACAGGGT
Organism: Lampris incognitus; assembly: GCF_029633865.1. Taxonomy (NCBI): domain Eukaryota; kingdom Metazoa; phylum Chordata; class Actinopteri; order Lampriformes; family Lampridae; genus Lampris; species Lampris incognitus. The sequence continues at coordinate 68,406,096 of NC_079217.1, read as the reverse complement.
AGTAGTTCTTGAAGAGGCGAGTTTTCAACCTGCACCGAAAGATGGGCAACGACTCCGCTGTCCTGACATCAGTGGGGAGTTCATGCCACCATTGTGGGGCCAGGACAGAAAAGAGCCGTGACCGGGTCGATTGGCAGCAGGGGCCTCTGAGCGACGGGGCAACCAGGTGTCGCGAGGCAGCAGAGCAAAGTGGTTGGGCGAGGGTGTAGGGCTTGACTATGGCCTGGAGATAGGAAGGAGCTGCTCTGTAGTCGGCGGTGGTGTAGCGTTCTAAGCATCGGCTTTGTGTCGATGCAGTTGCCTACTGGGGACTGGGGTTCGCGCCCTGGTCTCATCAGATCCGACTATGGCCGGACTCGATGAAGAAGCAATCATTGGCAACGCTGTCTTCGGGAGGGGGGCGGAGTCGGCTTGTGTTCGTCACGTGAATGTGTCTCTGTGTGTGTCGGAAAAAACAGTGGTTCGGCCTGGAGTCGCCTTGTCACGAAAGTGGGGAGGCGGTCTCCTTCGAGACTGCCGGCCGGAGAGATGCAGTTGGCAAACGCATGCAGTACGAGGGTGGGTGTTTGAATTAAAATAGGGATCGATTTGCCACTAAATTGGGAGAAAAAAATGGAAAAATCAGAAATAAAAAAAAAGAAAAAGGAAGGAGCTGTTCCTTTCACTGCCCTGTAGGCTAGCACCAGAGTCTTAAACTGGATGTGAGCAGCTACTGGGATCCAGTGTAGAGACATGAGAAGGGGAGTTGTGTGGGAGAACACCAAATGAGCTGCAGCTTTCTGAACAAGCTCCAGAGGTCTGATGGCCGATGCCAGGGCGCCAGCAAGGGGGGAGTTGCCGTAGTCCAGCCGGGAGATGACCAGAGCCTGGAAGAGCACCGGTGCCATCTCGTCGGTGAGGAATGGGCGAATTCTCTTGATATTATAGAGGAGAAATATGCAGGAGCGAGCAACCGATGCAACATTTGCAGCAAACGACAGTTGGTCGTCCAGGATCACACCCAGATTCCTCGCAGTCAGAGTTGGCGTCACCACAGTGTTGTCAATGGTGATGGTCTCAGTGCAAGCAACCTTTCCCCAGGAGGAACATCGGCTCTGTCTTGTCCAGATTGAGCTTCAGGTGGTGTGTTGCCATCCACTCCGAGATGTCAGTCAAGCATGCAGCAATGCGTGTCTCTACTTGTGTGTCAGAGGGAGGAAAGGACAAGATCAGCTGGGTGTCATCGGCATAACTATGGTAAGAGAAGTCATGCAAGCGAATAACATAACCCAGGGATGTCGTGTACAGCAGGGGTGTCAAACTCCAGGCCTCGAGGGCTGCAGTGTCTGCAGGTATTTGTTGCAACCGTGCACTACACCACCTGATTTAACTTATTAGCTCACCTCCTGGATCAAGGAGGGAAAGGAACTAGTTTAATCAGGTGGTGTAGTGCATGGTTGCAACAAATACCTGCAGACACTGCGGCCCTCGAGGCCTGGAGTTTGACACCACTGGTGTACAGGGAGAAAAGGAGAGGACCCAGAACTGAACCATGTGGAACGCCTGTAGTCAGTCTGCGAGTTCTCCAACACAGATCCCCTCCATGTCACCTGGTAGGAGCGACCCGTCAGGTAGGATGCAAACATTGAGAGTGCAGAGCCTGTGACACCCAGCCCCTCGAGGGTAGGATCTGGTGGTTCACTGTGTCGAACACAGCTGACAGGTCCAGGAATATCAGGACAGAAGAGAGAGAGTTTGCTGTCGTAGAGTGCAGCGATTCTGTCACTGCAAAGAGGGCCGTCTCTGTCGAGTGACCCACCTAGATCCCAGACTGGTTGGGGTCCAGGAAGTTGTTCTGGTGGAGGTACAAAGAAAGTTGGTTAAGGACAGCATGTCCGAAAGTTTTGGATAGAAAGGGTAGAAGGGAAACTGGTCTGTAGTTTTTGACATCAGAGGGGTTAGGTGATGGTTTCTTGAGAAGGGGGGTGACTCTATCAGTCTTGAAGGCAGATGGAAAGCATCCTGCCTGGAGGGAAGTGTTGATGAGGTGGCTTAGATAGAGAAGGGGTTCAGGTGCTATAGACTGAAAAAGAGGGGAGGGGACCGGGTCAGGGGAGCATGTGCTGGGGCGACTGGATGTGATGAGGTTGAGGACCTCGTCAGGGGAGAGGGGAGGGAGGGTGCGATAGTGCAAGCAGCACTAACCGGGCGGTGAGAAAAGGAGGATCTGATGTCGTTTACCTTGTTGTTAAAGAAGTTAGCGAAGTCATCGGGGAGAAGGGAGGAAGTAGGAGGAGGGGGTTGAAGAAGTGTAGAGAAGGTTTCAAAGAGTTTCTTAGGATTAGAGGCAGAGGATATGATTTTAGATCGATAGAAGGCAGCCTTAGCAGCAGAAACGGAGGAGGAGAAAGTAGAAAGAAGAGACTGGAAGTTGAGAAGGTCCTCTGGGAGTTTGCCTTTTCTCCATTTGCGCTCTGCCACTCTCAGGCTCCGTCTGTCAGTACATACTGAGTCGGTCAGCCAAGGGGCAGGTATAGTTGGGCATGCAGGCCTAGAAGTGAGGGGACAGAGATTGTCCAGAGAAGAGGAGAGGGCAGAGTGAAGAAGATCAGTAGCTGTGTCAGGAGTAGGAGAGAGAAGGATTCAGGTGTAGGAAGGATAGAGGTAACAGAGGAAGAAAGCTCAGTGGCGGAGAGACAGCGGAGGTGTCTACGGGTGGAAACCATGTGGGTAGGGGAAGGGGCTGAAGAGAGGGAGAGAGAGTAAGACATGAAATAGTGGTCAGAGAGCTGGAGAGGAGTAACAGAGAGATTGGAAATAGGACAGTGTCTAGTAAAGATAAGGTCCAGCTGGTTGCCGGCCTTGCGCTACCCGCAGGAGAGGGTGAGAGGTGAAGGTCAAAAGAGGAGAGGAAAGAGAGAAGAGGATCTAGCTTGTTAGTGTGGATGTTGAAGTCACCGAGAAGGATAAGCGCAGAGTCATTAAGAGGGAAGTGAGAGACAAGTGTGTCAAGCTCCTCCAGAAACTCACCAAGGGGGCCTGGTGGGCGGTACACAACCACGATGGTGAGTTTGACTGGATAAGAGATGGTAACAGCATGAAATTCAAAAGGGGGCGGAGAAAATTGTGGAATGGAAACAAGAGAGTATTTCCATTTCAGGGAGATTAGCAGGCCAGTACCACCACCTCGCCTCCCAGCTCTGGGAGTGTGAGAAAAAGAGTACACATCAGACAGAGCTGCGGGTGTGGTAGTGTTTTCTGGCATGATCCAAGTCTCAGTTAGAGGAAGAAAGTTGAGGGAGAGCAAGGATGTGTAGCTTAAGATAAACTCAGCTTTCAGCACCGCAGACTGGCAATTCCAGAGCCCTCCCGTCACCACTTGCTCTACGTGAGTGGAGAGAGTGGGATAGATGAGATTGGTAGGGTCACAGCGCCTAGGAGTGACCCAACGTCTATGCCAGCCCCGGGGAGAGGAAAGGACAGGAATGCAAAGGGAACACATAGTCTATACTAGGTCCACAAAATACAGATGACTGACTGGATCTAAAAAGAGCAGTCCGTGCTTGACGAAGTCTTGGCTTGAAAAAGTCACGCTTGCCTTTGTTCACTCTAGCCTTCATTCAATCTAGGCTTGTTTGCCTGATGCTTTAAAGCGTCAGCTTCCAAGTAGCAGCAGTGATTTAAAGAAGACTGATTGCTAATTATCTGCCATGAGTGCAGGCCACACCCTGGCCATTTAACACCCAATTGGCCAAAGAGGTACACTAAAAAGAGGCTTATTGCCCAGAAACTGGACACTTATGTAAAACTCTATCAAACCTCACACAATACTATTAAAACTGCAAGTTACCAAGGAATATATGTATAACCTAAAAGGATAACTAAGTCAAAACAGCTTGGCAACAAGAAATATTTAAGGGTACACTAGGTGAAAAACAGCTAGAATAAGTAAATAAGACAAGTAAGTAAATAGAATAAGACAGCTACAGCTAGAATACGATCCCACTAGGAACCAGCAGCAGATGTATAGAGAAAAGGACTAATACTCAAGCGGCTGGAATAAGACTAATTGCAACTTTTTAAGCAAGAAAGATGATACTCTAGCCTTTGTTCAGCCTAGACCTGTTTACCCTCGGATTTTTTGCCTGACACTTCCAAATAGCAGCAGTGATTTAAAGAACACTGATTGCTAATTGTCTGCCATGAGTGCAGGCCACACCCTGGCCACTTAACAACCAACTGGCCAAAGAAAATAGACCGATTGCCCAGAAACTGGTCACTTATGTAAAACTCTATCAAACCTCACACAATACAATTAAAACTGCAAACAGCAAGTTACCAAGAAATATATTTATAATCTAAAAGGATAACTAAGTCAAAACAGCTAGGCAACAAGAAATATTTAAGGACACACTAGGTGGAAAAAAATAACACACAGCTACAGCTAGAATAAGATCCCACTAGGAACCAGCAGCAGATCTATAGAGAACAGGACTAATACTGAAGCAGCTGGGATAAGACTAATAGCAACTTGTCAAGCAAGAAAGATGATACTTACTCTATTCTAGATGAACCAGCCATTCAGAATCATTCCAGAAGTTAAAATGCACATTGTTTTCAAACAATTTTGAACTCGCAATATTTATGCTAGTGGAAAAAAGTTTTTGAAACACAAGAAAATAATAGCAGAAATGGCTACATCAACCATCTCACCGGAGGAAGCTTTGATAATTACCATAGCTTGTCACAGTTTAATTACAACGAGAGTGGAGAACCATCGGTGAGGATGACATTAGGATCCAAGCTGGTGAGTGTAGATAGTGTATCTTAATGTGGTACTTGTTCAGAAAAGGAAATAATATCAAAGATTGTTCACATAAATGTCCGTAAATTAAAGCATAAAATTAAACTGTAAACCAAAATAAATGGTATAGGTCTAGCCAAGCTAAATTTTTAGAATATGCTCAAACAAGAATAAATAAATCTAGCTGCAGTCTACCCGATCAGTATACCATATGAGGGCTCCATTAAGCACCAGACATTGAGCATTACAAACCAGGCTGTAAGAGGATGTGTGTGTGTGTGTGTGTGTGTGTGTGTGTGTGTGTGTGTGTGTGTGTGTGTGTGTGTGTGTGTGTGTGTGTGTGTGTGTGTGTGTATAAGGAGCTATGGGAGTCAAACGGGCCTCTTGGATTGCAAGTGATCTTCACCCCTATCAATCATAACAACTTCATCGAGTCATGGGGGGATTTTGTGTATGTGTGTGTATTTGTGTGCATGCATGTTTGAGCATGCATTCATTTCAGTAAATGTATATACGTACGGCTGTACAGATGTTATTGTATGACCATCAAACAAGTGCATGTGGCATCTTGGTTTTACTTCAGTCAGGTGAAGCTGTGAATCCGGAATGAGACGAAAGCGGGTGGAGGTTTCTTCGGGCCATTACAGGGAAGTGATTATCCAGAACCCAGCGTTGTTTCATATGCAGGTCAAAAGTATTCACATAATGTGTGCTCTATTGTCAGCTGAGAGAGAAGACAATGAAATGGACCCATTTTGGATTCGCAAGACCCATGCGAGAAGACCTTACTCACCATGAAACGCAGAATGAGCCATGAACACTGTGCTCAGCTGACGGATGATGAAGTAGATCCACTTTACTGTGTAACTGAAGCGTTGATGTGTAATTTAATGTAAGGTGCCATATAAAGTGAATAGAATTGTGCATATTTCAGAGTACATGTTGTGTATTTTCAGTTTCAATAAAAATGAGCAGTATTTATTAATTGGTTCATTTGATTTATTTTTATATCCACATTGATGCCCCTTGACTGTCAGTCTGCCATAGAATCCCTGGAACTGCTACAATGCGTCACCTTCATGTAACATGTCTACCTCCCCACTCACAGCCGTGGCCACATCCTGGACTTGGGTCTGCTCCACTGGTCTCAACAATACATAAACTTTCCATCCTCAACCTCAATATCTCTGACCACCTGACATCTCTATCCCTATCTACAAAGTCAAATTCCTAAAACCCTTCAGAAATCTCGAATCCAGCTCCCCCCCAGCTCTTTCTGCCTCTCGTACCAGTAAAATATCTGCCTCCCCTCCCTGGTAATCCCTCCAATATCGTCAGTTATTATGATGACTCACTCTCCTCCTGTCTTGATCAGCTGTCCCCCATTTAAACCAAAATAGTCTCGTTCACACACTTACCTCTGTGGAGTACTCCTGAGCGCCATCGAATGAAATCCCCTAAGCTCCAGCTCTGCAAAACAAAAACAAAACAAAAACAAGACTGGTTTAACAGTGCATCTCCAAGTGTACATAGATGACCTTCAACAATATAAAGACGCTCTCATCACAGCCTGGTCCACCTACTACTCACACCCCTATACACTCGGCCTCCATCAACCTCTTTTCCACAATAAACACAATTCTCAAACCCAGTGAAAATTCTTCCTTCACAGTTAACTCTTCATTTTTCTGCATAAAAATTGACACCATCTACAGCAACTTGACCCCCCCCCCACCTTTACCACTCAGCCCCTGTCAAAGTTCTGCCCTGTGTCCCCAATGGAGCTGTACAAACTGATGGTAGGAATGAGAAGCTGCAATGGTCTTCTGGATCCCATCCCTTCTGTTCTGGTTAAGGACCGCCTCCCAGCCATCTCCTCATCCATCACAGAAACCGTTAACTCCTCCTTCAGCTCTGGTTCAGTCCCCCATACTCTTAAATTGGCTGCTGTCACCCCCACCCTAAAAAAACCTGGACTCAACCCTGATATCCAGGGGTATCAATTCACCAGAAGCAAAGGTATGGCAAAGTCCGATGACGTCACATCTGACATCACGTGACATCAAATCAAGTCCCTCAAATTCTCATGCCAGCTCCACCATGTGGCTCTGTGCCGGTAGTTGGCTACAGCCATTTATACAATCGTGCCACCCTAATCAGGGCCGGCCTTGACTGATTCACCTAGACAGCCCTCCTCGCCCGCAGCCGAATCTGTATCCCCCGCCACAGGTGCGACGCCTCGGCCCTGCTACACATTACAATACGCCGAAATTAGTTGGTTGGTTTGTGATGGATGACGGCTTTGCGGCGCTGCCCGCCCCTCCCCCCCTCCCTCACTCTCTCTCGCAGCGCGCATACACACTCACATAGATGCTCGCAGTTATACAATGCGCTGCTAGGCTGCTAGGCTGCCAGGCTGCTGTGCTGCTAGGCTACTAGGCTGCTAGGCTGCTGTGCAGCTAGGCTACTAGGCTGCTAGGCTGCTGTGCTGCTAGGCTGCTGTGCTCCTAGGCTGCTAGGCTACTAGGCTGCTAGGCTGCTAGGCTGCTAGGCTGCCAGGCTGCTGTGCTGCTAGGCTACTAGGCTGCTAGGCTGCTAGGCTGCTAGGCTGCTAGGCTACTAGGCTGCTAGGCTGCCAGGCTGCTGTGCTGCTAGGCTACTAGGCTGCTAGGCTGCTAGGCTACTAGGCTGCTAGGCTACTAGGCTGCTAGGCTGCTAGGCTGCTGTGCTGCTAGGCTACTAGGCTGCTAGGCTGCTAGGCTGCTAGGCTGCCAGGCTGCTGTGCTGCTAGGCTACTAGGCTGCTAGGCTGCTAGGCTGCTAGGCTGCTAGGCTGCCAGGCTGCTGTGCTGCTAGGCTACTAGGCTGCTAGGCTGCTAGGCTGCTAGGCTGCTAGGCTACTAGGCTGCTAGGCTGCTAGGCTACTAGGCTGCTAGGCTACTAGGCTGCTAGGCTGCTAGGCTACTAGGCTGCTAGGCTACTAGGCTGCTAGGCTGCTAGGCTGCTAGGCTGCTAGGCTGCCAGGCTGCTGTGCTGCTAGGCTACTAGGCTGCTAGGCTGCTAGGCTGCTAGGCTGCTAGGCTACTAGGCTGCTAGGCTGCTAGGCTACTAGGCTGCTAGGCTACTAGGCTGCTAGGCTGCTAGGCTGCTAGGCTGCTGTGCTGCTAGGCTACTAGGCTGCTAGACTACTAGGCTGCTGTGCAGCTAGGCTACTAGGCTGCTGTGCTCCTAGGCTGCTAGGCTGCCAGGCTGCTGTGCTGCTAGGCTACTAGGCTGCTAGGCTGCTGTGCTGCTAGGCTGCTAGGCTGCTGTGCTCCTAGGCTGCTAGGCTACTAGGCTGCCACGCTGCTGTGCTGCTAGGCTGCTAGGCTGCTGTGCTGCTAAGCTGCTGTGCTGCTAGGCTACTGGGCTGCTAGAATGCTAGGCTGATAGGCTACTAGGCTGCTAGGCTACTAGGCTGCTGTGCTGCTGTGCTGCTAGGCTGCTAAGCTGCTCTGCTGCTACGCTGCTGTGCTGATAGGCTACTGGGCTGCTAGGCTGCTAAGCTGCTAGGCTGCTAGGCTGCTGTGCTGCTAGGCTGCTAAGCTGCTAGGCTGCTGTGCTGCTAGGCTGCTAAGCTGCTGTGCTGCTACGCTGCTAGGCTGCTGTGCTGCTGTGCTGCTAGGCTGCTACGCTGCTAGGCTGCTGTGCTGCTAGGCTGCTAAGCTGCTCTGCTGCTACGCTGCTGTGCTGCTAGGCTACTGGGCTGCTAGGCTGCTAAGCTGCTAGGCTGCTGTGCTGCTAGGCTGCTAAGCTGCTGTGCTGCTACGCTGCTACGCTGCTACGCTGCTGTGCTGCTACGCTGCTAGGCTGCTAGGCTGCTGTGCTGCTAGGCTGCTAAGCTGCTCTGCTGCTACGCTGCTGTGCTGCTAGGCTACTGGGCTGCTAAGCTGCTAGGCTGCTGTGCTGCTAGGCTGCTAAGCTGCTGTGCTGCTACGCTGCTACGCTGCTGTGCTGCTAGGCTGCTACGCTGCTAGGCTGCTGTGCTGCTAGGCTGCTGTGCTGCTAGGCTGCTACGCTGCTACGCTGCTGTGCTGCTAGGCTGCTAAGCTGCTAGGCTGCTGTGCTGCTAGGCTGCTGTGCGCAAGAGTTGATGGATAGAAATGGTCTTATGCTGCTGAGCTAAACTGGTCTATTATACAAGACTGGGAACACTGGTAGCAGCATGTCAATACAAGTGTATTAGTTATTAGTTAGTAACCGATATGACTGGAACGAGGTTTAATGTACCACTAACCACACCAGTTCACTTCCATCTTCACACAGGACAGGCTTAGCTAACAACACCCACAACCAGCACACACAAATACACACAAACCACACCAGCTAACAACACCCACAACCAGCACACACAAATACACACAAACCACACCAGCTAACAACACCCACAACCAGCACACACAAATACACACAAACCACACCAGCTAACAACACCCACAACCAGCACACACAAATACACACAAACCACACCAGCTAACAAAACCCACAACCAGCACACACAAATACACACAAACCACACCAGCTAACAACACCCACAACCAGCACACACAAACCACACCAGCTAACAACACCCACAACCAGCACACACAAATACACACAAACCACACCAGCTAACAACACCCACAACCAGCACACACAAATACACACAAACCACACCAGCTAACAACACCCACAACCAGCACACACAAATACACACAAACCACACCAGCTAACAACACCCACAACCAGCACACACACATACACACAAACCACACCAGCTAACAACACCCACAACCAGCACACACACATACCACACCAGCTAACAACACCCACAACCAGCACACACACACATACACACAAACCACACCAGCTAACAACACCCACAAACAGCACACACAAATACACACAAACCACACCAGCTAACAACACCCACAACCAGCACACACACATACACACAAACCACACCAGCTAACAACACCCACACCCAGCACACACACATACACACAAACCACACCAGCTAACAACACCCACAACCAGCACACACACATACACACAAACCACACCAGCTAACAACACCCACAACCAGCACACACTCATACACACAAACCACACCGGCTAACAACACCCACAACCAGCACACACAAATACACACAAACCACACCAGCTAACAACACCCACAACCAGCACACACAAATACACACAAACCACACCGGCTAACAACACCCACAACCAGCACACACACATACACACAAACCACACCAGCTAACAACGCCCACAACCAGCACACACACATACACACAAACCAAGCCAGCTAACAACACCCACAACCAGCAAACACAAATACACACACAACCACACAAACCAAACCAGCTAACAACACCCACAACCAGCACACACAAATACACACAAACCACACCAGCTAACAAAACCCACCACCAGCACACAAATACACACAAACCACACCAGCTAACAACACCCACAACCAGCACACACAAACCACACCAGCTAACAACACCCACAACCACCACACACAAACCACACCAGCTAACAACACCCACAACCAGCACACACACACATACACACAAACCACACCAGCTAACAACACCCACAACCAGCACACACACATACACACAAACCACACCAGCTAACAACACCCACAACCAGCACACACACATACCACACCAGCTAACAACACCCACAACCAGCACACACACACATACACACAAACCACACCAGCTAACAACACCCACAACCAGCACACACAAACCACACCAGCTAACAACACCCACAACCAGCACACACACATACACACAAACCACACCAGCTAACAACACCCACAACCAGCACACACAAATCACACCAGCTAACAACACCCACAACCAGCACACACACACATACACACAAACCACACCAGCTAACAACACCCACAACCAGCACACACACACATACACACAAACCACACCAGCTAACAACACCCACAACCAGCACACACACACATACACACAAACCACACCAGCTAACAACACCCACAACCAGCACACACACATACACACAAACCACACCAGCTAACAACACCCACAACCAGCACACACACACATACCACACCAGCTAACAACACCCACAACCAGCACACACACACATACACACAAACCACACCAGCTAACAACACCCACCAGCACACACACATACACACAAACCACACCAGCTAACAACACCCACAACCAGCACACACACATACAAACAAACCAAACCGGCTAACAACACCCACAATCAGCACACACACACATACACACAAACCACACCAGCTAATAACACCCACAACCAGCACACACACATACACACAAACCACACCAGCTAACAACACCCACAACCAGCACACACAAACCACACAAACCACACCAGCTAACAACACCCACAACCACCACACACAAACCGCACCAGCTAACAACACCCACAACCAGCACACACACATACACACAAACCACACCAGCTAACAACACCCACAACCAGCACACACACATACACACAAACCACACCAGCTAACAACACCCACAACCACCACACACAAACCACACCAACTAACAACACCCACAACCAGCACACACACACATACACACAAACCACACCAGCTAACAACACCCACAACCAGCACACACAACAACACACAAACCACACCAGCTAACAACACCCACAACCAGTACACACAAATACACACAAACCACACCAACTAACAACACCCACAACCAGCACACACACACATATAAACAAACCACACCAGCTAACACCACCCACAACCAGCACACACAAATACACACAAACCACACCGGCTAACAACACCCACAACCAGCACACACACACATACACACAAACCACACCGGCTAACAACACCCACAACCAGCACACACACACATACACACAAACCACACCAGCTAACAACACCCACAACCAGCACACACAAACACACACAAACCACACCAGCTAAAAATACCCACAACCAGAACACTCACATACACAAAAACCACACCAGCTAACAACACCCACAACCAGTACACACACATACACACAAACACCACTGGCTAACAACACCCACAAGCAGCACACACAAATACACACAAACCACACCAGCTAACAACACCCACAACCAGCACACTCACATACACACAAACCACACTGGCTAACAACACCCACAACCAGCACACACAAACCACACAAACCGCACCAGCTAACAACACCCACAACCACCACACACAAACCACACCAGCTAACAACACCCACAACCAGCACACACACATACACACAAACCACACCAGCTAACAACACCCACAACCAGCACACACACACATACACACAAACCACACCAGCTAACAACACCCACAACCAGCACACACACACATACACACAAACCACACCAGCTAACAACACCCACAACCAGCACACACACATACACACAAACCACACCAGCTAACAACACCCACAACCACCACACACAAACCACACCGGCTAACAACACCCACAACCAGCACACACACACACACAAACCACACCAGCTAACAACACCCACAACCAGCACACACACACATACACACAAACCACACCAGCTAACAACACCCACAACCAGTACACACACACCACACCAGCTAACAACACCCACAACCAGCACAAACAAACACACAGAAACCACACCAGCTAACAACACCCACAACCAGCACACTCACATACACACAAACCACACCAGCTAACAACACCCACAACCAGCACACACACATACACACAAACCACACCAGCTAACAACACCCACAACCAGCACACACAAATACACACAAACCACACCAGCTAACAACACCCAACACCAGCACACACACACACACATACACACAAACCACACCAGCTAACAACACCCACAACCAGCACACACAAATACACACAAACCACACCAGCTAACAACACCCACATCCAGCACACACACATACACACAAACCAGACCAGCTAACAATACCCACAACCAGCACACACACATACACACAAACCAAACCAGCTAACAACACCCACAACCAGCACACACACACACATACACACAAACCACACCAGCTAACAACACCCACAACCAGCACACATACATACCACACCAGCTAACAACACCCACAACCAGCACACACACATACACACAAACCACACCAGCTAACAACACCCACAACCAGCACACACTCATACACACAAACCACACCGGCTAACAACACCCACAACCGGCACACACAAATACACACAAACCACACCAGCTAACAACACCCACAACCAGCACACACACATACACACAAACCAAGCCAGCTAACAACACCCACAACCAGCAAACACAAATACACACACAACCACACAAACCAAACCAGCTAACAACATCCACAACCAGCACACACAAATACACACAAACCAAACCAGCTAACAAAACCCACCACCAGCACACAGATACACACAAACCACAGAAACCAAGCCAGCTAACAACACCCACAACCAGCAAACACAAATACACACAAACCACAGAAACCAAGCCAGCTAACACCCACAACCAGCACACACAAATACACACAAACCACAGAAACAAAACCAGCTACACCCACAACCAGCACCCACAAATACACACAAACTATACAAACCAAACCAGCTAACAACACCCACAAACAGCACACACAAATACACACAAACCACAGAAACAAAACCAGCTAACACCCACAACCAGCTCACACAAATACACACAAACCAAACCAGCTAATAACACCCACAACCAGCACATACAAATACACACAAACCACACAAACCACACCAGCTAACAACACCCACAACCAGCACACACAAATACACACAAACCACACCAGCTAACACCCACAACCAGCACACACAAATACACACAAACCACACCAGCTAACAACACCCACAACCAGCACACACAAATACACACAAACCACACCAGCTAACAACACCAACAACCAGCACACACAAATACACACAAACCACAACAGCTAACAACACCCGCAACCAGCACACACACATACACACAAACCACACCAGCTAACAACACCCACAACCAGCACACACAAATACACACAAACCACACAAACCAAGCCAGCTAACAACACCCACAACCAGCACACACAAATACACACAAACCACACAAACCAAACCAGCTAACAACATCCACAACCAGCACACACAAATACACACAAACCAAACCAGCTAACAAAACCCACCACCAGCACACAGATACACACAAACCACAGAAACCAAGCCAGCTAACAACACCCACAACCAGCAAACACAAATACACACAAACCACAGAAACCAAGCCAGCTAACACCCACAACCAGCACACACAAATACACACAAACCACAGAAACAAAACCAGCTACACACACAACCAGCACCCACAAATACACACAAACTATACAAACCAAACCAGCTAACAACACCCACAAACAGCACACACAAATACACACAAACCACAGAAACAAAACCAGCTAACACCCACAACCAGCTCACACAAATACACACAAACCAAACCAGCTAATAACACCCACAACCAGCACATACAAATACACACAAACCACACAAACCACACCAGCTAACAACACCCACAACCAGCACACACAAATACACACAAACCACACCAGCTAACACCCACAACCAGCACACACAAATACACACAAACCACACCAGCTAACAACACCCACAACCAGCACACACAAATACACACAAACCACACCAGCTAACAACACCAACAACCAGCACACACAAATACACACAAACCACAACAGCTAACAACACCCGCAACCAGCACACACACATACACACAAACCACACCAGCTAACAACACCCACAACCAGCACACACAAATACACACAAACCACACAAACCAAGCCAGCTAACAACACCCACAACCAGCACATACAAATACACACAAACCACACAAACCACACCAGCTAACAACACCCACAACCAGCACACACAAATACACACAAACCACACCAGCTAACACCCACAACCAGCACACACAAATACACACAAACCACACCAGCTAACAACACCCACAACCAGCACACACAAATACACACAAACCACACCAGCTAACAACACCAACAACCAGCACACACAAATACACACAAACCACAACAGCTAACAACACCCGCAACCAGCACACACACATACACACAAACCACACCAGCTAACAACACCCACAACCAGCACACACAAATAAACACAAACCACACAAACCAAGCCAGCTAACAACACCCACAACCAGCACACACACATACACACAAACCACACCAGCTAACAACACCATCAACCAGCACACACACAAATACACACAAACCACACCAGCTAACAACACCCACAACCAGCACACACAAATACACACAAACCACACCAGTTAACAACACCCACAACCAGCACACACAAATACACACAAACCACACCAGCTAACAACACCCACAACCAGCACACACTCATAAACAAAACCACACCAGCTAACAACACCCACAACCAGCACACACACATACACACAAACCACACCAGCTAACAACACCCACAACCAGCACACACACATACACACAAACCAGACCAGCTAACAACACCCACAACCAGCACACACAAATACACACAAACCACACCAGCTAACAACACCCACAACCAGCACACACAAATACACACAAACCAAACCAGCTAACAACACCCACAACCAGCACACACAAATACACACCAACCAAACCAGCTAACAACACCCACAACCAGCATACACAAATACACACAAACCCAGACAACAAACCAACTAATAACACCCACAACCAGCACACACAAATAGACACAAACCAATCCAGCTAACAACACCCACAACCAGCACACACAAATACACACAAACCAAACCAGCTAACAAAACCCACAACCAGCACACACAGATACACACAAATCACAGAAACCAAGCCAGCTAACAACACCCACAACCAGCACACACACATACACACAAACCACACCAGCTAACAACACCCACAACCAGCACACACAAATACACACAAACCACACCAGCTAACAACACCCACAACCAGCACACACAAATACACACAAACCACACCAGCTAACACCACCCACAACCAGCACACACACATACACACAAACCACAGCAGTTAACAACACCCACAACCAGCACACACAAATACACACAAACCACACCAGCTAACAACACCCACAACCAGCATACACTCATACACACAAACCACACCAGCTAACAACACCCACAACCAGCACACACACATACACACAAACCACACCAGCTAACAACACCCACAACCAGCACACACACATACACACATACCACACCAGCTAACAACACCCACAACCAGCAGACACAAATACACACAAACCACACCAGCTAACAACACCCACAACCAGCACACACACATACCACACCAGCTAACACCCACAACCAGCACACACACATACACACAAACCACACTAGCTAATAAAACCCACAACCAGGACACACAAATACACACAAACCACACAAACCAATCCAGCTAACACCCACAACCAGCACACACACATACACAAACCACACCAGCTAACGACACCCACAACCAGCACACACACATACACACAAACCACACCAGCTAACAACACCCACAACCAGCAAACACACATACACACAAACCACACCAGCTAACAACACCCACAACCAGCACACACACATACACACAAACCACACCAGCTAACAACACCCACAACCAGCACACACACACACAAACCACACCGGCTAAAAACACCCACAACCAGCAAACACACATACACACAAACCACACCAGCTAACAACACCCACAACCAGCACACATACACACAAACCAAACCAGCTAACAACACCCACAACCAGCACACACAAATACACACCAACCAAACCAGCTAACAAAACCCACAACCAGCACACACAGATACACACAAACCACAGAAACCAAGCCAGCTAACAAAACCCACAACCAGCAAACACAAATACACACAAACCACACAAACCAAACCAGCTAACAACACCAACAACCAGCATACACAAATACACACAAACCCAGACAACAAACCAACTAATAACACCCACAACCAGCACACACAAATACACACAAACCACACCAGCTAACAACACCCACAACCAGCATACACAAATACACACAAACCCAGACAACAAACCAGCTAACAACACCCACAACCAGCACACACACATACACACAAACCACACCAGCTAACACCCACAACCAGCACACACACATACACACAAACCCCACCAGCTAATAAAACCCACAACCAGCACACACAAATACACACAAACCACACAAACCAAGCCAGCTAACACCCACAACCAGCACACACACATACACAAACCACACCAGCTAACAACACCCACAACCAGCACACACACAAATACACACAAACCACACCAGCTAACAACACCCACAACCAGCACACACAAATACACACAAACCAAACCAGCTAACAAAACCCACAACCAGCACACACAGATACACACAAATCACAGAAACCAAGCCAGCTAACAACACCCACAACCAGCACACACACATACACACAAACCACACCAGCTAACAACACCCACAACCAGCACACACACATACACACAAACCACACCAGCTAACAACACCCACAACCAGCACACACAAATACACACAAACCACACCAGCTAACAACACCCACAACCAGCACACACACATACACACAAACCACACCAGCTAACAACACCCACAACCAGCACACACAAATACACACAAACCACACCAGTTAACAACACCCACAACCAGCACACACAAATACACACAAACCACACC
This sequence comes from Lampris incognitus, assembly GCF_029633865.1. Lineage (NCBI taxonomy): Eukaryota > Metazoa > Chordata > Actinopteri > Lampriformes > Lampridae > Lampris > Lampris incognitus. The sequence continues at coordinate 68,388,433 of NC_079217.1, read as the reverse complement.
AGCTAACAACACCCAAACCAGCACACACACATACACACAAACCACACCAGCTAACACCCACAACCAGCACACACACATACACACAAACCACCCCAGCTAACAACACCTACAACCAGCAGACACAAATACACACAAACCACACCAGCTAACAACACCCACAACCAGCACACACACATACACACAAACCACACCAGCTAACACCCACAACCAGCACACACACATACACACAAACCACACTAACTAATAAAACCCACAACCAGCACACACAAATACAAACCACACAAACCAAGCCAGCTAACACCCACAACCAGCACACACACATACACAAACCACACCAGCTAACAACACCCACAACCAGCACACACACAAATACACAAACCACACCAGCTAACAACATCCACAACCAGCACACACAAATACACACAAACCACACCAGCTAACAACACCCACAGCCAGCACACACACATACACACAAACCACACCAGCTAACAACACCCACAACCAGCACACACAAATACACACAAACCACACCAGCTAACAACACCCACATCAGCACACACACATACACACAAACCACACCAGCTAACAACACCCACAACCAGCACACACACATACACACAAACCACACCAGCTAACAACACCCACAACCAGCAAACACACATACACACAAACCACACCAGCTAACAACACCCACAACCAGCACACACACATACACACAAACCACACCAGCTAACAACACCCACAACCAGCACACACACACACAAACCACACCGGCTAAAAACACCCACAACCAGCAAACACACATACACACAAACCACACCAGCTAACAACACCCACAACCAGCACACATACACACAAACCAAACCAGCTAACAACACCCACAACCAGCACACACAAATACACACCAACCAAACCAGCTAACAAAACCCACAACCAGCACACACAGATACACACAAACCACAGAAACCAAGCCAGCTAACAAAACCCACAACCAGCAAACACAAATACACACAAACCACACAAACCAAACCAGCTAACAACACCAACAACCAGCATACACAAATACACACAAACCCAGACAACAAACCAACTAATAACACCCACAACCAGCACACACAAATACACACAAACCACACCAGCTAACAACACCCACAACCAGCATACACAAATACACACAAACCCAGACAACAAACCAGCTAACAACACCCACAACCAGCACACACACATACACACAAACCACACCAGCTAACACCCACAACCAGCACACACACATACACACAAACCACACCAGCTAACAACACCCACAACCAGCACACACACAAATACACACAAACCACACCAGCTAACAACATCCACAACCAGCACACACAAATACACACAAACCACACCAGCTAACAACACCCACAACCAGCACACACACATACACACAAACCACACCAGCTAACAACACCCACAACCAGCACACACAAATACACACAAACCACACCAGCTAACAACACCCACAACCAGCACACACACATACACACAAACCACACCAGCTAACAACACCCACAACCAGCACACACAAATACACACAAACCACACCAGTTAACAACACCCACAACCAGCACACACAAATACACACAAACCACACCAGCTAACAACACCCAAACCAGCACACACACATACACACAAACCACACCAGCTAACACCCACAACCAGCACACACACATACACACAAACCACCCCAGCTAACAACACCTACAACCAGCAGACACAAATACACACAAACCACACCAGCTAACAACACCCACAACCAGCACACACACATACACACAAACCACACCAGCTAACACCCACAACCAGCACACACACATACACACAAACCACACTAACTAATAAAACCCACAACCAGCACACACAAATACAAACCACACAAACCAAGCCAGCTAACACCCACAACCAGCACACACACATACACAAACCACACCAGCTAACAACACCCACAACCAGCACACACACAAATACACAAACCACACCAGCTAACAACATCCACAACCAGCACACACAAATACACACAAACCACACCAGCTAACAACACCCACAGCCAGCACACACACATACACACAAACCACACCAGCTAACAACACCCACAACCAGCACACACAAATACACACAAACCACACCAGCTAACAACACCCACATCAGCACACACACATACACACAAACCACACCAGCTAACAACACCCACAACCAGCACACACACATACACACAAACCACACCAGCTAACAACACCCACAACCAGCAAACACACATACACACAAACCACACCAGCTAACAACACCCACAACCAGCACACACACATACACACAAACCACACCAGCTAACAACACCCACAACCAGCACACACACACACAAACCACACCGGCTAAAAACACCCACAACCAGCAAACACACATACACACAAACCACACCAGCTAACAACACCCACAACCAGCACACATACACACAAACCAAACCAGCTAACAACACCCACAACCAGCACACACAAATACACACCAACCAAACCAGCTAACAAAACCCACAACCAGCACACACAGATACACACAAACCACAGAAACCAAGCCAGCTAACAAAACCCACAACCAGCAAACACAAATACACACAAACCACACAAACCAAACCAGCTAACAACACCAACAACCAGCATACACAAATACACACAAACCCAGACAACAAACCAACTAATAACACCCACAACCAGCACACACAAATACACACAAACCACACCAGCTAACAACACCCACAACCAGCATACACAAATACACACAAACCCAGACAACAAACCAGCTAACAACACCCACAACCAGCACACACACATACACACAAACCACACCAGCTAACACCCACAACCAGCACACACACATACACACAAACCACACCAGCTAATAAAACCCACAACCAGCACACACAAATACACACAAACCACACAAACCAAGCCAGCTAACACCCACAACCAGCACACACACATACACAAACCACACCAGCTAACAACACCCACAACCAGCACACACACAAATACACACAAACCACACCAGCTAACAACATCCACAACCAGCACACACAAATACACACAAACCACACCAGCTAACAACACCCACAGCCAGCACACACACATACACACAAACCAAACCAGCTAACAACACCAACAACCAGCATACACAAATACACACAAACCCAGACAACAAACCAACTAATAACACCCACAACCAGCACACACAAATACACACAAACCACACCAGCTAACAACACCCACAACCAGCATACACAAATACACACAAACCCAGACAACAAACCAGCTAACAACACCCACAACCAGCACACACAAATACACACAAACCCCAGAAACCAGACCGGCCACCTGTGATGCCCAGTGGTCCAGAGCAGCAGCACAGAGGGCGGCAGTAGCCTCCGCGCTGCTGGCTAGCTAGCTAGCTAGCCAGGCATGGCGGCCATCAGAACAACACCGCAGCAGCAGCAGTTTAACAATAATAATAAAGCACTTTTTCATCTCACCTGTTCGCGGCAGTTGCAGTAAAGCAGTGAAACGTCACCCGCCGAATAACTTGGCACGGCAACAGACGCGTAAATGAGCTATATTCGTTAATGACGGACGCAGACACACGTGGCTGATTTACTGACTCGTCCTGTTTTATTTCCCGCTCCTCCTCGCGCGCCCGTATCGACTCTGCACGTGCGCAGACGTGCCATTCAATATTATAACTTTATTGATTCACTTCACGTGACATCTGCCCTCTAAAGTAAAGAGGTCCCAATGTAAACGCTTCAATTACAATTACAATTGTCGGCGCAATTAAACTCCAAATATAAGTGACTTGTCTTTCCCATGACGACATGAACTTGTGTCCGGTAAGCCCCCATCTTCTTTCCGCGCTTATTACGACCACTGTAAACAATAGTATGCACACGACCTCCCTACAGGGGGCGGGTAGGCTGCCACAGCCGCCCCCTGGTGAGGGAGGGGGGGCAGGGATGACGAGTCTGCCCGATCCGCCCTCCCTCTTGTGGTCCCTAAGTATCGACACCTCTGTTTGGTTTCGCCATTCCACCACTCCTGGTGACAACAGCACTTGCCCGGCCTGCCGCTGGGTGGCTGCTGACAGGCCGCGCGACACTCAGCTCCGGGTGAACGGTCTTAGGGTGCGCCGGCTCAGGCGGGGCCGCCGGCTCAGGCGGGGCCGCGGGGTCAGGCGGCTCCGCGGGGTCAGGCAGCTCCGCCGGCTCAGGCGGCGCCGCGGGGTCAGGCGGCGCCGCGGGGTCAGGGTGGGTGGTTACCTCGGTCTGTCTGCAGCCTGAAAGACCGCGGCGCCGCTTGCTCGTGCTGCACCACGGCTGTTGTCTTCCACCTTTTCTCTCCATCGACCTGGAGACGCAGCTGGTCACCGCAGCTGAGAGCAGGGAGCAGCTCTGCAGAGTACCTGCGGTTGTAGTACTTCTCATTAGACCGCTCAGCTTGTTTGTCATATCCTTTAACTTTCTCCAGATCAGGCCAGGAAGGTCTCAGATTCTCTTTGAGGGTCGGTAGAGTTGTACGCAGGCTTCGACCCATCATGAGTTCGGAAGGGCTCGCCCTGGTTGGCTCTGTTGGTGTTGAGCGGTAGCTCAGAAGTGCCATGTGAGGGTGGGCCTGCTTGAGGATGGCTTTTGCTGTTTTGACTGCGCGCTCAGCCCTCCCTTTCGACTGGGGAAAATGGGGACTGGAAGTGACATGCTGGAAGACGTACTCTGCTGCAAAGTTCTTGAACAGTTCTGCAGAGAACTGCGGTCCATTGTCCGTCCTAACTTCCTCAGGTATTCCCCAGCGGCTAAAAGTGCTTTTCATTTTTCCAATTACGGACTTGCTGGTCGTCTGGTAGATTTTGAATTTCTAGCCATCTAGAAAAGTACTCGACAATGACAAGGTAGTTGTGGCCATTGTACTCACAGAGATCGGTTCCAATTTTCTGCCACGGCAGCTCTGGCGGCGGTGTCGTGAGTGAGGGCTCCTTATGTTGGCTAGGTCGGTTGATATTGCAGTGTCGACATGACTGCATGAGTTCTCCCACATCATTGCCAATGCCAGGCCGCCAAATGGCGTTCTTGTAGCGCTGTCCACATTTGGTCAGGCCCTGGTGACCCCGGTGTATTTTCTGGATCATGTCATCAAGCATGCTGTATGGGATCACAATCTGGTTGCCACGCCTCAGGACTCCATTCAGCTCGCTCAGTGTCCCTCTCTCAGGAAAATACTGCTTGGCTGACATAGCCACGCTTTTGATGTGGTCGGGCCAACCGTTTCTTGTGTAGTTAAGGACACGCTGCAGCTCGCTGTCCCTTTCTGTCTCTTCCTTAATCTGTTCCAGGACCGGCCTTCTCACTCCAACACTCTCCTCTATAGCATCCACGTGTGCCCGGACTTCCTGTTCCAGGTCACCCAGCTCCGTGCTCTGTAACGGTTGTCATGAAAATGCATCAGCTGCGACAAGGTTCTTCCCTGGAACATATACAGCAACAGGGTTAAATTTCATCAGTCTGATGAGGAGGCGCTGGCAGCGGAGGGGTGTTGTATCCAGATCTTTTGAAATGATTAACGGAACCAAAGGCTTGTGGTCTGTTTGGATTGTGTCTGACTCTAAGCCACATAGGTACTGGTAGAAACGTTCTGACGCCCAGACGGCGGCTAGACATTCCTTCTCGATCTGCGTGTATCTTCTCTCCGCGTCAGATAGAGTGCGGGAACAGGATGCCACTGGCTTCAGGATCCCATCATGCTCCTGTAACAGTAGGGCTCCGAGGCCGTAACTGCTGGCATCAGCACTAACTACTGTGGGTCTCTTTGGATCAAAATAGGCTAATGCTGGTGCTGAGGAGATCAGTGATTTCACATCAGTGAAGGCCTGTTCTTGTTGAGGGCCCCAGGCCCACAGTCTGTCTGACTTTAACAGGTCATTCAATGGCTGAAGATTGGTGGAAAGATTTGGCAGGTAGCGGTCTACATAATTCACCATTCCTGTGAACCGCCGTAGCCCCTCTTCATTTGTGGGGGCGCTCATTTCTGTGATAGCGGCAATCCTCACTGGGTTTGGCCTAATGCCGTCTTTGCTTACTATCTGACCCAAAAACTCCAATTTTGGCTGTGACAGTTTGCACTTCTCCTTATTCAGCTTAAGGCCAGACTGTTCAATGGACTCCATCACCTTTCTAAGTCTCATGTCGTGCTGCTGCTCTGTTTCGCCAAAACATAAAATGTCGTCCATATAGACAATAACGCCGCCATGCCCTTGTAGTAGCTCTGACATTTTCCTCTGAAAAATCTCAGGCGCGGAAGTGATGCCAAAAGGCAGCCTCTTAAAGCAGTATCTGCCCTGCGGGGTGATAAACGTGGTTAGAAGGGCACTGTCCTCTTCTAAGGGGATCTGCCAGAATCCGCTGGCAGCGTCTAGGCATGAGAAGACTGTACTCCCTGCAAGCTTGTGAAGAAGATCATCTAGTGTGGGCAAAATGTACTTTTCTCGTTCTACTGTTTCATTCAGTTTCTTTAAGTCTGCGCATATTCTGATTTTTGCGTTTTTCTTTATAACGGGAACCATCGGTGAGCACCATTGTGTAGGCTGCGTGACTTTCTCTATGATGCCCATTAACTCCATTCGGTTTAACTCCTCCTCCACTTCTGGTAATAGTGGAATCGGAACGCGCCTAGGTGTGGCTACACTATAGGGTTTGGCTTCTTTTTTTAAGCACTATCCTCACAGGATCTCCCTTTAACAAGCCTACATCACCGAACGCGTTCACTTCATCCAGCTTTACGCGCTTGATCAAGCCCAATTTGGTGGCTACAGCTCGACTAAGCAGATTGTCCCCACCCGACTTCACTACTACTACTACTACTACTACTACTTTCGGCTGCTCCCATTAGGGGTCGCCACAGCGGATCATCCGCTTCTATCTCCTCCTGTCTTCTGCATCTTCCTCTGTCACACCAGCCACCTGCATGTCCTCCCTCACCACATCCATAAACCTCCTCTTTGGCCTTCCTCTTCTCCTCTTCCCTGGCAGCTCCATATTCAGCATCCTTCTCCCAGTATACCCAGCATCTCTCCTCCACACATGTCCACACCATCTCAATCTTGCCTCTCTTGCTTTGTCTCCAAACCGTCCAACCTGAGCGGTCCCTCTAATATACTCGTTCCTAATCCTGTCCTTCTTCATCACTCCCAGTGAAAATCTTATCATCTTCAACTCTGCCACCTCCAGCTCCGCCTCCTGTCTTTTCGTCAGTGCCACTGTCTCCAAACCATATAACATAGCTGGTCTCACAACCATCTTGTAAACTTTCCCTTTAACTCTTGCTGATACCCTTCTGTCACACATCACTCCTGACACACTTCTCCACCCACTCCAACCTGCCTGCACTCTCTTCTTCACCTCTCTACTGCACTCCCCGTTACTTTGGACAGTTGACCCCAAGTATTCAAACTCAAATGCCTTTGTCACCTCCACCCCTTGCATCCTGACCATTCCACTGTCCTTTCTCTCATTCACGCATAGGTATTCCATCTTGCTCCTACTGACTTTCATTCCTCTTCTCTCCAGTGCATACCTCCACCTCTCCAGGCTCTCCTCAACCTGCACCCTACTCTACAGATCACAGATCACAATTTCATCCGCGAACCTCATCGTCCATGGAGACTCCTGCCCGATCTTGTCCGTCAACCTGTCCATCACCATTGCAAACAAGAAAGGGCTCAGAGCCGATCCTTGATGTAGTCCCACCTCCACCTTGAACCCATCTGTCATTCCAACCACACACCTCACCACTGTCACACTGCCCTCATACGTATCCTGCATCACTCCTACATACTTCTCTGCAACTCCTGACTTCCTCATACAATACCCGACTTCACTACTATCACTCTAAAATAGCAGTCAGTCCACTTACGCTGGACCTCAGCTTTAATGTTGGCTAAAAACTGCCCTCTAGTGGTCACTGTGCCTCCTGGTGGTGGGCCTTTCATGGCTTTGAGCTGGGGCTTTCTCTTTAGGCTATCATAAGTAGTTTCAGTAATCACTGATGTGTCAGCCCCTCAGTCTATTTCAAACTTCACTGGGGTGTTTTCAATGTACAGTGTGGTGTGCCATGGTGGCTCATCCTCTCTAAATGCTTCGTTCACTGCTGTCTTATCCTCAGTGAGTGACCCCAGAAAGACTGACTCCTTCTCACTCTTATATTTAGTTTCGTTTACTTTTATCTCCCTCGCGCTCTTTGTGCGACACACAGCTGCAAAATGCCCTATTTTTGTACATTTGTCCCATGTCTTTCCTCTTGCTGGGCAGTGCTCATCATCACTACGCTCTCTGTTGCATCGGCCACATTTCCCAGTTTTCTCATTTCTCCATGCGTGTGTTTTTTCTGCATTGGGACTATTTTCCCACTTTCGTCTGAATGTTTTCACTTCGTCCACATTGTCCGAGCTAGTAGGTCGTGCCTGATTCTGTCCTTTAATTAGCTTGGAATGGCTCCCCATTTCTATCGCACTTCGTAGTGTTAGGTCATCTTTCATCTGTAACCTTTGGGACAGGGCAGGATCACGCATTCCAACGACAAGCCTGTCTCTTAACTGCTCCTCCTTCCCGGCCCCAAAGTCGCAATGTTCAGCCAGCTCGTAGAGCTGTCTGAGAAAGTCTCCACGCTTTCGCCGGCCAGCTGCACTCTGCAACGGAAGCCAGCCCTCCCCTAGACGACGTTGCGTTTGGGAATGAAATGCGTATCCAACTGTGCAAGCACGGCATCATGTTTGTCCTCATCTCCTGCAGCTGCGAACGTGAATGACTTAAATACATGTGCTCTGCCTCTGCTCCCATTGAATACATGAATGCGCTCGCCTGTATAGGCTCGTCCCCCCCCCCCCCCCCCAGCTTGGTCGCAACTCTGTACCGTGAAAACCGCTGCTTCCGCTCTGGCCAGGTTGCAGGCTTCGCAAAATCCATCGGATCCGGAGGGGAAAACGTCGCCATGGCGATGCACAAACTTCACGCAGTCAAGCAGGTTGCTGGACTTTTCTTCCCGTATCACCGCAACGACCACTTCTGACACCATGGGCGTTTTCGTACAAGTAAATGAGCTATATTAGTTAATGACGGACGCAGACACACGTGGCTGATTTACTGACTTGTCTTGCTTTATTTCCTGCTTGTCTTCACGTGCCTGCATCGACTCTGCACGTGGGCAGAGGTGCCAGTCAATATTATAACTTTATTGATTCACTTCACGTGACAGAACATGGCTGAGTAACGGTTCACAAACCATCTCCGCCAACTGAACTTGATCAAGGCAACAGCTAGTAAAACACGTTAGACTGTTACTGTTGTCACAACGAGGCCATTCTGGTTCCATAACGAAGCCTTCCCCGACTCGTTTGGGATTTCAAGAAGCTCTCCCTTGGAGAGTTTTTAATTCCCAAGTCGTGCATCGCGTATGCTACAGTTATTAGCACTACACACGCTCTTCTTCCTCTCCGTTTCTGGTGCCCACGTCAATTAGCAACACACGGGACACAGGTGCAGAGAGGGAGAGAGAGAGACAGAGAGAGAGAGAGAGAGAGAGAGAGAGAGAGGGAGAGAGAGACACAGACTTTTAAAAATAACTTTATTTACATCACAGTAAAAAAAAACTAACACTCCATTCCCATCAAGTCAACAGTAAACAAACTGGTAAGCTGGAAGAACAAAAATATCATGCATCATTACTCAAAATACATACACACAACCATAACACATTAGAAATTCAGAACACGTGACCCATCTTCACTTAGTGAACATAAAACAAATCGTAACCCCCACAAAGCCCTGAAAGAGTCAAGATTACTGGTCAGGGTGTAGAAAGTGTGCTCTATTCTCAGACGAGCTGCCACCAAACCCTTCATACTCTGCACCACATCGGTCCAGCCCTGTCCTAGCATCTGGTTCTGCCTGGTCTTCCAGACCGCTAGCTTAACAGTGCTGAACAGAAAATTGACTAGGACCAGGGGCAGCCTTTTTTTTGCCTCGTATTTGGGCCCAAAAACAAATATGGGGATGGAGACCACCTCACCCAAAGCTTTCACCCATTCCTGCAGTACCCTAAATAAGCCCACCAATCGAGGACAAGAGATCACCAAGTGTTGTAGTGTTTCCCTCTGAGTGCAGAACGGACAGCCCTCCCCGGTGTTTGGATCGAGGTGAGCCCTGTGTCTGTTCGTAGCTATTGCTCCATGTATAATCCTCCACTGGAGGTCAGCCATCCGTTTCTCAACAGGAGGCTTATACAGGACCCTCCACCTGCCCTTAGGTGTACCGTCTGAAGCAAAAACCTCAGTCCACCTCGACTCCCTGACTTCAGCCAGAGAGCGAAGGTTGAGTACCTTCACACAGCTATAGTAGAGCTGCTTCTTCCTACAAGAGCTGAAACTACCCAGCACTGGCGTACTCAGGGAAAGAAGCAGTCCGCTCCCCCCTCCCCATTCCCCAAAAGCAGGACTGACGATCAGGGAGGGAAAAACGTACTCATTCTCATCATCCCATCGGCCAGCAAGAGCACGATTTTCGGCAAATGCCCGCAGTGGCCCAGGCAGGGATTTCCAGACTTCCTCCACAACCCTCTTCAGCACTCTGGAGGACCTGATGTTGATGATGCCACCAAGTGTTTCCACGGATGTTCTTGCAAGATGGCCCAGTTTGGTGATGCCAGCCTCTACAAATACAGTCCGCACCGTTGCAGAGGAGAAGGTGGCATTCGTAAGGAAGTCGTTGTGAAACAGCAGCTCCTCAAAAAGCCACATTCCTGGTCTAGGGTCGGGAGTTTGTGTGACCTTCAGCATCTGCCAGGCTTCAACCACTGAAATGTAAAAAGATGCAAGTCCAACTAGGTCAGCTTCTGTTGATCTCAGTAGAAAAATTTGCTTATCCAACCCAAGCCAACCAGCTTTCCGAAGAAGAAGTCGAGCAGGAGCCAACCAGCAGTGACCGCAGATTTACAGCAGCCTCTGCGCTATCTGTAGTCTGAAGGTCGCAGTCCTGGACCGAATGTCCACAAGTCCTTGTCCTCCCTCTGCCACAGGGAGATACAGGGCCAATGCCCTCAGCCAGTGCTGACCAGACCAGAACAACTTCACCAGGAGCTTCTGCATCTCTTCCGCAAGGCCTGGTGGTGGCACCAAAATAGCGAGCCTGTGCCAGAGAGACAAGGCGACCAGGTTATTAACTATCAGAACTCTTACCTTGTAGGACAGCTGGGGTAGCATCCAATTCCACTTAGACAACTTGGCTTCCACCTTCTCCAGCACTCCCCCCCAGTTCTGCCTCTGAAAGTCCTCACTTCCCAGATATACTCCTAGAGCTTTAATACCCCTTACCCCCCATCTAAGATTCCCAGGAAGACTAGGAGCACTCCTCAAGTCCCACTAACCGACCAAACAAGCCTCACTCTTTCCCCTGTTGACTTTGGCTGAAGAGGCCTTTTCATACAAGGCCAGGCTTTCTTCCAATTCCTGAACATCCCCCCCTCTCTGGACAAAAACACTGACATCATCAGCATATGCTGATACAACTGAAGGGTGTTGAGCTAGCTCTGGTAGAGAGAGACCCCTCAGCCTGCTCCTCAACCTACATAGGAGAGGCTCAATGGCAATGCTGTAGAGCTGGCCTGAGATGGGGCAGCCCTGCCTAATCCCCCTCCCAACTGGCACAGGACAGCTCAACCCTCCCCCCACCTTCACTACACAACAGCTTTATCCAGGACAGGAACCCCTCCCCAACACCTGCAAGGTGGAGAAAAGAAAAGTGTGAGCTACACGGTCAAAAGCCTTCTCTTGGTCAATGGACAAGATACCAACATTTATATCGTATAGCTTACATATATCAAACACATCTCTCATCAAAAACAAATTATCTAACACAGACCTGTCTGAAACACAGTAGGATTGATCTGCACCAATCAATAGGTCAATAAACAATTTCAGTCTGTTAGATAAAACTTTGGAGAGGATTTTATAGTCTGCACACAAAAGAGCTACTGGTCTCCAGTCTTCCAAAAGTGCCAAATTTCCCTTATTAGGCAGCAGAGAGAGAACAGCACACCTGCAAGAAGGAGGAAGTGTCCCTTTTTCAAAGCACTCTTTAAACACGTGAAGAAGATCCTGTCCCAGAACAGTTTAAAAAAGTCGGATGGTAAGCCATCTATTCCTGGAGCCTTGCCCGATGCCATCTGAGACACCGCAGCAGTCAATTCATCTAGTGTTATGTCCATGCTCAACGTATGAGCGGAGAGCCTTCGTGATGCATGACTCAATTTCCCAGGAGACGGGGGCGACAACACAGGAGGCAGGGACGATGTGATCAGGTTCGGTAGGGGCCTCCTTCTGGCTAAACTGGCGAGACAGGGCATCTGGTTTAATGTTGCGAGATCCAGGACGATAGGTTAGTGTGAAGTTGAATCTGCTAAAGAATAAAGCTCATCTGGCTTGTCGAGAGTTTAACCTTTTAGCAGATTGAATGTATGCCAAGTTCTTATGGTTGGTCCAGACTATAAATGGCTGTTCAGAGCCCTCCAGCCAGTGTCGCCACTCCTCGAGAGCCATCTTAACAGCCAGCAATTCCCTGTTGCCTACATCATAGTTCTGCTCAGCTGGTGACAATCGCTTGGAGAAGAATGCGCAGGGATGAAGCTTGTTATCTGGATCACGGCGTAGAGAGAGGACAGCTCCCACTCCAACTTCAGATGCATCCACCTCCACGATGAACTGCAGAGATGAAAACATATGGGGTGCCCTGGAATGGATCTTTGCCAGAGCACCCTATGGAGGGGTGGATCGGTCCTGGGCAGGGTACTAGGGGGACAGTGACACATATATATAACTCTCTGCTTGATCACTCTACTAAGACACTGGCAGTTGAAGGGGTGTGGGCCAGGGAACTCCACATTGTCAGTCTGGAACCAAATTGGGAAACGATATGGTGTAACATAAGCAGTACCTCTAAAAATATTGTGCATCAGCTTATCCACTATAAGATGATTCACAGAGCATATGCTACACCAATCAAATGTTTTAAAATGAAACTAATTACCAGCCCTAACTGTGCTCACTGCCGGGCTCAGGTGCTGGGCACAACAATGCATATGTTTTGGGACTGCTCACTGATTAGACGTTTTTGGACACAGGTTATGTCAACACTGTCAGAGTTATTAGGATCAACAAATATTGCCTCATCCCTGCCTTTGTCTGCTCAATGACGATTCGTCTTTGTCTCTCAATTTAAAAATTTAAATCAGCGAAGACTAATGCTGGCAGGCCTTACTGCAGCAAAAAAGACCATACTGACACTGTGGTTTAACCCCAAACTTCCTTTAATTAAGTGCTGGATGGCGTCCTACCAGAGCATAGTGTCTCTTGAGTGTACAACAGCATGACTCAATAGAGCCAGGCATACCTGTGTCCATAAGAGACTACCTTAAAAGAAGGGATGACCCCCTCCCTGCACCCCTCCACACCCAGTAACATCAGACCTGGAGCAGGCCAGATTTCGAAGTTAGTAGAAATGAATGGTTGTATATACAATGTATAGTTTTGTTTTATATGGTTTTTTCTTTCTTTCTTTTCATTCCACTATTATGGTTTTCCCTTGGGAATGTCTGTCTCTTACTCTCAGCTACTATGGATATGTTGTTTTTTATTCTGTAGTTTTTTTCCCCTTTATTTCAGTCCTTAAACATTGTTACTAATGTGCTGCTCTGTTGTTGTTGTTTGTGTGTTGTGTCCTGTTTTTTAAAAGTAAAAATGGTTGATCACAAAAAACTAAACTAAACCAGTGATCTACAACTGAATTCATCTAGACTAAGCAAACTACAACTTGCTACAACTAAACTAATCAACTAAACTAACCACAACTAATCTAATCCAACTAACTACAACTAAACTACACCAATGATCTACAACTGAATTCAGCTAAACTAAACAAAGTAACTATAACGCACTACAACTAACTACAACTAAACTACACCAATGATCTACCACTGAATCCAGCTAAACTAAACAAAGTAACTACAATGCACTACAACTACAACTAAACTACACCAATGATCTACAACTGAATTCAACTAAACTAAACAAACTACCTACAATGCACTACAGTTACAACTAACTACAACTAAACTTCAACAATGATCTACCACTGAATTCAGCTAAACTAAACAAAGTAACTATAACGCACTACAACTAACTACAACTAAACTACAGCAATGATCTAACACTGAATCCAGCTAAACTAAACAAAGTAACTACAATGCACTACAACTACAACTAGCTACAGCTAAACTACACCAATGATCTACAACTGAATTCAACTAAATTATACAAACTGCAGTGTGCTACAACTAAACTAAACAAACTAACTACTACTGAACCAAAAAGTCACATTTAGAGGATGAAACCCGTGACCATCAACTTACTGGCTGTTTTACTACCACAGCTGGGGAAGACAGAGATGACACAGGGTGATCTGAGACGGGTGTGTCATGATAAAGGGGGAATGTGAGACACAAGTGGTGTGAGACAGAAGTTTTGTGAGACAGTGTGGTGTGAGACATAAGTGGTGTGATACAGGGTGGTGTGAGACAGAAGTGGTGTGAGAGTGTTGTGAGACAGGGTGGTGTGAGACATAAGTGGTGTGATGCAGGGTGGTGTGAGACAGAAGTGGTGTGATGCAGGGTGGTGTGAGACAGAAGTGGTGTGAGAGTGTTGTGAGACAGGGTGGTGTGAGACAGAAGTCGTGTGAGAGTGTTGTGAGACAGGGTGGTGTGAGACATAAGTGGTGTGATACAGGGTGGTGTGAGACAGAAGTGGTATGTGACAGAAGTGGTGTGAGACAGGGTGTTGTAAGACAAATGTGGTGTGAGACAGGGTGGTCTGAGACAGAAGTGGTCTGAGACAGAAGTGGTGTGAGACAGAGTGTTGTTAGACGGGTGTGAGACAACTAGTGTGGGACAGGGTTGTGTGAGACAGAAGTGACGTGAGACAGGGTGTTGTGAGACGGGCGTGAGACAGAAGTGGTGTGAGACAGGATGGTGTGATACAGAAATGGTGTGAGACAGGGTGTTGTGAGACATAAGTGGTGTGAGACAGGGTGGTGTGAGAGAGAAGTGGTGTGAGATAGGGTGGTGAGAGACAACGTAATGTGAGACAGATGTGGTGTGAGACAGGTTGGTGTGAAACAGAAGTGGTGTGAGACAGACAGGGTGGTGTGAGACAGACAGGGTGGTGTGAGACAGAAGTGATCGCGCTGAAATAACATCAGCAGAATTAAGACTGGCTGACGAACAGAGATAAGACCTGACTCTCTCACTGTCGATCAGTCAGTCTCAATTTATGAGCGCGCACGCACACACACACACACACACACACACACACACACACATATTTGAAAGCACAATCTACACACATACATAAATAAAAACACACCAACACATAAACAAACACACACACACATATACACACAAACACGCACAAATATATGCAAATATATGCACACAGACATATACACAGACACATATACAAATTTGAAAGCACAATCTACACACAGACATACATAAATAAAAACACACAAACACATAAACAAACACACACACACATATACACACTGACACACACGCATACACACACGTACACACATACACACATACGCACACATACATACACAAACATACACACAAACACACAAATTTGAAAGCACAATCTACACACACATACTTAAATAAAAACACACAAACACACACACATACACACAAACACACAGATATATGCAAATATATGCAGACACACATACACACATACACACAAATTTGAAAGCACAATCTACACACAGACATACATAAATAAAAACAGACAAACACATAAACAAACACACACGACACTACATTGCGTTACATTACATGACACTACATTATGTTACATTACATGACACTACATGACATGACATTACATGACATTACATTACACTACATTACACTACATTACATGACATTAAATTACGTTACATGACATTAAATTACGTTACATTACATTACGTTACGTTACATTACATTCCAGTCATTCATCCGACGCTTTTATCCAAAGCGACTTACAATAAGAGCATCATGTAACGTAGGAGATCAGGGGAACTACTAGTCATTAGAGGTCATAAGAGCATCATGTAACATATGAAGTCAGGAGAACTACTAGTCATCAGAGGTCATAAGAGCATCACGTAACGTAGGAGATCGGGAGAACTACTAGTCATCAGAGGTCATAAGAGCATCATGTAACGTAGGAGATCGGGAGAACTACTAGTCATCAGAGGTCATAAGAGCATCATGTAACATATGAAGTCAGGAGAACTACTAGTCATCAGAGGTCATAAGAGCATCACGTAACGTAGGAGATCAGGAGAACTACTAGTAATCAGAGGTCATAAGAGCATCATGTAACATATGAAGTCAGGAGAACTACTAGTCATCAGAGGTCATAAGAGCATCACGTAACATATGAAGTCAGGAGAACTACTAGTCATCAGAGGTCATAAGAGCATCACGTAACGTAGGAGATCGGGAGAACTACTAGTCATCAGAGGTCATAAGAGCATCATGTAACATATGAAGTCAGGAGAACTACTAGTCATCAGAGGTCATAAGAGCATCATGTAACATATGAAGTCAGGAGAACTACTAGTCATCAGAGGTCATAAGAGCATCACGTAACGTAGGAGATCGGGAGAACTACTAGTCATCAGAGGTCATAAGAGCATCATGTAACGTAGGAGATCGGGAGAACTACTAGTCATCAGAGGTCATAAGAGCATCATGTAACATATGAAGTCAGGAGAACTACTAGTCATCAGAGGTCATAAGAGCATCACGTAACGTAGGAGATCAGGAGAACTACTAGTAATCAGAGGTCATAAGAGCATCATGTAACATATGAAGTCAGGAGAACTACTAGTCATCAGAGGTCATTAGAGCATCATGTAACATATGAATGGAGGAGAACTACTAGTCATTAGAGGTCATAAGAGCATCATGTAACGTAGGAGATCAGGAGAACTTCTAGTCATCAGAGGTTATAAGAGCATCATGTAACGTAGGAAGTCAGGAGAACTACTAGTCATTAGAGGTCATAAGAGCATCATGTAACATACGAAGTGAGGAGAACTACTAGTCATTAGAGGTCATAAGAGCATCATGTAACGTAGGAGATCAGGAGAACTACTAGTCATCAGAGGTCATAAGAGCATCATGTAACGTAGGAGATCAGGAGAACTACTAGTCATCAGAGGTCATAAGAGCATCATGTAACATATGAAGTCAGGAGAACTACTAGTCATCAGAGGTCATAAGAGCATCATGTAACATATGAAGTGAGGAGAACTACTAGTCATTAGAGGTCATAAGAGCATCATGTAACGTAGGAAGTCAGGAGAACTACTAGTCATTAGAGGTCATAAGAGCATCATGTAACGTAGGAGATCAGGAGAACTACTAGTCATCAGAGTTCATAAGAGCATCATGTAACATATGAAGTCAGGAGAACTACTAGTCATCAGAGGTCATAAGAGCATCATGTAACGTAGGAGATCAGGAGAACTACTAGTCATCAGAGGTCATAACAGCATCATGTAACATATGAAGTCAGGAGAACTACTAGTCATCAGATGTCATAAGGGCATCATGTAACGTAGGAAGTGAGGAGAACTACTAGTCATCAGAGGTCATAAGAGCATCATGTAACATATGAAGTGAGGAGAACTACTAGTCATGAGAGGTCATAAGAGCATCATGTAACGTAGGAAGTCAGGAGAACTACTAGTCATTAGAGGTCATAAGAGCATCATTTAACGTAGGAAGTCAGGAGAACTACTAGTCATCAGAGGTCATAAGTGCATCTAAACAAGCATCTAAGAGCAAAACCAGTGCTAAAGTGAAAGTGCAAGAAAGATTTTTTTTAATGAGTGAATACAATAAGTGGTAAGAACAAGTAACAGGGTAGTAGTTCTTAAAGAGGTGAGTTTTCAACCTGCGCCGAAAGATGGGCAGCGACTCCGCTGTCCTGACATCAGTGGGGAGTTCATTCCACCACTGTGGGGCCAGGACAGAAAAGAGCCATGACCGGGTCGATCAGCAGCAGGGGCCTCTGAGCGATGGGGCAACCAGGCGTTCCGAGGCAGCAGAGCGAAGTGGTCGGGCGGGGGTGTAGGGCTTGACCATGGCCTGGAGATAGGAAGGAGCTGTTCCTTTCACTGCCCTGTAGGCTAGCACCAGAGTCTTAAACTGGATGTGAGCAGCTCCTGGGAGCCAGTGTAGGGACATGAGCAGGGGAGTTGTGTGGGAGAACTTAGGGCGGTTGAACACCAGACGAGCTGCAGCTTTCTGAACAAGCTCCAGAGGTCTGATGGCCGACGCCGGGGCTCCAGCAGGGAGGGAGTTGCCGTAGTCCAGCCAGGAGATGACCAGATCCTGGATGAGCACCTGTGCTGTCTCATCGGTGAGGAATGGGCGAATCCTCCTGATGTCAAAGAGGAGAAATCTGCAGGAGCGAGCAACCGATGCAACGTTTGCAGCAAACGACAGTTGGTGGTTCAGGATCAGGTCGTCCCTGACAAATTCGGCAAATTGGTGTTGGAACTCTATCGTTGGGACATTTGGAGGTGAGAAAAAACATACGACTGTATCCTGAGATTTTTATTTTTTATTTTATTTGGCCTCGTGTGAGGAGGGATGTTGCCGCTCATGTCACAACATGTCACGCTTGTCAGTTGACGGGGAAACCAAATCAAAGCATCAAACCTGCACTCACCCTGGGTACTGGTGTTGGGAGTAGGAACACTAATGTCGCCTCTACTTATGAGGGGGTGGGTGGGGACGAAGTCGGTATTGGTCCTGATGACGGTGTTTTGCGTGGCCGGTGGAGAAACTCGAGTCTCTGGCTAGGTTGGAGAGGTTGCTTGGTCATTCACCTGGGCAAAGGTGCGTTGAGTTGGCGCAGGTGATCAGGTCTCTTCCTGGTTTGTTTGGAGATACGCCGTCACACACACCATATAGATGTAGGAGACGCTGAGCCATCCAGGCTGCGGTTTTACCGTGTTTCTCCACATACATGCAGAGTGTTGGACTCTGAAATGCAGTATATGTTGGAAAACAATATTGCAGTTCCGTCTTCATCCAGCAGGGCTTCTCCATGTCTGCTGGTAGTTAAGGCGGATAAAACGCAGAGATTTTGCACTGACCTCCAAAAGGTTACTAATGTCACAAAGCCTGACTCACCCCCTCTTCCGGGAATGGAGGACTGTCTTGCAGACGGGGGACCGATCGCGGTGCGATACGTCCGTCTACTGTGGAGCGACGCTGACTGTCGGGGTGGGGGTGTGAATCGTGTGCGCCAATAAACACCATTCTGTCAATATTGTTGTCCGTCTAGTTTATTCTGATCCGGAATGTAGGATGTCGGCTAGTTCTGCGGTAACGGCCAGCCGCACCGTTACAGAGAGCAACAGAGGAGGGCTCTCTCTCCCAAGACGGACAGCGTGCAATGGATGTTGTGTTCACGCAGTTTACATAACACAACATTGAAAGAGGATAACAGAATTATAATGGACATAATATTTATGAAGAACATGATGCACAGGATGCGAAGCAGTGTCCACATGCCAACGGAGCAGTCCAGGACCCAAGCCACGCGACCAGCATCATCATGTAATAAAAGAAAAACTTATGTGAGAAGTGGAAGGGCAGGCAGCATCCAAATGGCGACCACCATCACCACGGAGACCTGGGAGGAGAACCGACTGCACATGCACGCAAGAGAGACTCACATGACACCATTCAAACACAGAGAAAGAGAAAGGAGAAGACATCATTCAGAGAGAGAGAAAAGACCTGTTAGAGAAGAGAACAGTTTGCAATAGTCATTAGCCATAATCAATTAAGTCATCAATTAGTTGTAATCTATACTCTGTAATCTATACTCGATAATCTCGTCGGCAGAACAGTGGTTGGTAAATTCCTTGAGACAGAAAACCAACCCGCCATCCAGTACAGGTTGTGAAGCACTCAACTTAAAGGCAACTAATTGTAAACTAAGGCAAAAAGATGAGTTTTAAGTTTGGATTTAAAGACTCAACAGACTCTGATGGTCTGATGGCAGCAAGCAGGTTATTCCACAACAATGGAGCCCGACAGGAAAAGGCCCTGCTGCCACCAGCTGACTTCTGTTTAACTTTGGGTTCACACAGGAGCCCTGTATTTTGAGAACGAAGTGCTCGAGATGGCATGTAAGGTTTAAGGAGATCAGACAGGTAGGATGGAGCAAGCCCATTTAGGATTTTATAAGTCAGCAGAAGCACCTTGTATTCTGATCTAACATGGATAGGAAGCCAATGAAGGGAGGCAAGAATTTGGTGTAATATGGTCAAATTTCCTAGTTTTAGTTAGGATTCTAGCAGCAGCATTCTGAACCATCTGAAGACTTTTAGTACTGGAATGTGGCAGACCTGAGAACAGAACATTACAGTGATCAAGTCTGGATGAAACAAATGCATGTATTAGAATCTCTGCGTCAGCCATGGAGAGAAAAGACCGAATTTTAGCTATGTTATGTAAGTGAAAAAAGGCAGTCTTGGTGATTTCTTTAATGTGCTTATCAAAGGAAAGGCTGGGATCAAACGTAACACCAAGATTTTTGGCTGCCACACTTTGTGAAACCACAGAGTAGTCGATCGTTATCGTTACTTGATCAAATTGGTGTCTGTGTCTAGCAGGGCCAATGACCAGCATCTCGGTTTTATCTGAAATTAAAAGCAGAAAGTTAAATGACATCCAGTTTTTCACAGTAGCCAAGCAGGCCTCTAAGTTAGTGATTTGAGTATGATCATCAGCCCTTATAGGCACATACAACTGAGTATCATCAGCATAGCAATGGAAATTTATTCCATAACTGCGTATAATTTGGCCAAGAGGTGTAATGTAAAGAGAGAAAAGTAGAGGGCCAAGTACTGAGCCCTGAGGCAAACCATATTTAATGTCAGAAAATGTTGATATAATATTATTATAGCAGACACAATGTGTTATTCCAGATAAGTAGGACTTAAGCCAAGAGAGAGCTAAACCAGAGACACCAAAATTACAATTTAATCTATCTAAAAGTATACAGTTATCAATGGTGTCAAAGGCTGCACTGAGGTCCAGTAGTAGAAGCACAGAAGTGGAATCAGAGTCAATAGCCAGTAGAAGATCATTTACCACTCTGGTCAGAGCAGTTTCGGTGGAGTGACAGGGCCTGAAAGCCGAATGAAAAGGTTCATATAGATCGTTTTCTTTTATATGGGTCAAAAGTTGTTGATACACAACTCTCTCTAGTACTTTAGAGAAGAATGGAAGATTAGAGACTGGCCGATAGTTATTAAGAGACCCTGGATCAAGGTGCGTTTTTTTAAGTAGAGATTTAACCACAGCTGTCTTAAAACTGCTGGGAACAATGCCAGCAGTAAGAGATAAATTAACGATGTCTAGCATTGTAGGTCCAAGAAAAGGCCAGAGGTCTTTAAAAAGTTTTGCTGGTAAGGGATCAAGTAGGCAAGCAGTTGGTTTAGAAGCTGACACTAACTTAGCCAAAGTATCAAGAGAGATATTCTCAAAAGCTGTAATAACTGGAACTGTCAGTGATTCATTGTGTAGATATGAATTTAGTATGACAGGATCTGCAGGAGTAGATGGAGTTGAAGAACTAATTTTGTTTAAGATCTCATCAACCTTATTGCAGAAAAAATCTAGAAATTCATGGGCTGTGAATGGTGAGCAGCTAATAGACAACTGCTTTTTAGTAAGTTTAGATACAGTGTCAAAGAGAAATCTGGGGTTATGTTTATTAATATTTATTAAGTGAGAGAGATACAATGTTTTTGCAGTAGATAAAGCACGCTTGTATTTCAATAAACACTCATGCCACGATAGGTAAAAAACTTCCAATTTTGATTTTCGCCATTTACGTTCCAGTCTCCTGCAGGTCCGCTTAAGGGCACGTGTCTCATCATTAAACCAGGGTGTAGGCCTCTGTAGTCACCTAGCTCTGGTAGTGAGAGGTGCAACTGAATCGAGGAGACTGGAGAGGGCCACATTTAAGTCACTAGTGAAATTTTCAACAGAGTTATTTACCACAGTGAAAGGAGCCAAGACTTCAGGCAGCTGCTGGCCAAATGCAGCTACAGTGGAGGGACCGATATGGCGAGTGGCAATTACATCTGTGCTGACATTAACTGGACAGGCCAATAATGCTTCAAATTTGATGAGAAAAGATCAGACACAGCAGATTTGGTTGGTAAGACATTCAGATCAGAAACAGCTATTCCTTTAGATAAAACCAAATCAAGGGTGTTACCACTGCAATGAGTCGACTCTTGAACAAACTGAGTGAACCCAAAAGTATCAACTAGTGCCAGAAAGGCTTTACTTAGAGGATCAGCAGCCTTATTCAGATGAATATTGAAATCACCTAGAATTAGAATGTCATCAGAGTGAGTAACAAGGCCTGAGACACATTCTCCAAATTCTTCTAGAAATAACGACTAACAGCCAGGAGGCCGGTAGAGTATCACAATCTGGACTGAGCCGAGTCTATTCATGGCTGAGGGAGATGGACCAAGAATAAGAGACTCAAAATACTGGAATTTAGAGTCAAGTCTAGAAGTCAGATTGAAAATAGATGTATATATTAAGGCAACACCCCCGCCTTCTTTATTTGCCCGAGCTAAATGGGCATAAGTATAGTCAGGTGGGGAAGCTTCATTTAAGGGAAGAAAAACATTTGGTTTCAGCCATGTTTCACATAACCCAATCATATCAAAACTATGTTCAAGAATCAGATCATTTATTAGTAAGGCTTTGGTAGACAGTGATCTGATATTTATCAAACCACATTTAAGCATCTTGTGGAAGTGATCAGTAGTAGGCAGAGCTTTAAAGCTACCAATAGGGGAAAGATTAATTGGAATTAGACACCTTGTTGAGAGTTTTGGCCACCAACGCTTTGGACGATATGTGGTCACATTCTTGATAACATTAGCTGTTTGGTTTTGTAGATTATTAGGTACTTTGTCGCACATCTCACCACTACCAGTGGTAGGAATAATTACTAGATTGTTGGGATTCACACAGTTAGGAGAGGAGAGCTTGGGAGCAATACAGCAGGGTAGGGAGACAGTCTCAATGTTATAGACCAAGTTATCAGGCTGATAATCTACACTATGAGAAATTCCCTGACTAACATTAATTAAACTACTTGACTCCACATCCGCACTAGATTTAAACCTAGCAGGCTCTCTAATCACCTGCAACCTACTGAATGATAAGTCCCTAATATACTCATAATATGATATATAGTTGTAATAATAGAGTCATAATAAGTTGTAATAATATACTCAAGATATATAGTTGTAATAATATAGTCATAATGAGATATACAGTTGTAATAATATAATTCATATGATATATAGTTGTAATAACATATTCATAATAAGTTGTAATAATATACTCACAAAAAGATACATAGTTGTAATAATATACTCATCATAAGATATATAGTTGTAATAATATACTCATTATATGATATATAGTTGTAATAATATAATTCATAATATAATATTTAGTTGTAATATATCATAATATAGTTGTCATAACATAGTCATAATAATATATAGTTGTAACAATATAGTCATAATAAGTTGTATTAATATAGTCATAATATGATATATAGTTGTAAGAATAGACTCATAATAAGTTGTAATAATATACTCATAATACGATATATAGTTGTGATAATACAGTCATAATAAGATAGATAGCTGTATAATATAATTCATAGTATGATGTATAGTTGTAATATAGCATAATAAGATATATAGTTGTAATAATATAGTCATAATAAGATATAGTTGTAATAATATAGTCATTATACGTTGTAATAATATAGTCATAATGAGATATACAGTTGTAATAATAAAATTCATAATATGATATATAGTTGTAATGATATATTCATAGTAAGTTGTAATATTTTTATTAATAATAATATTTGTAAATACAGTCATAATATGATATAGTTGTAATAATTTACTCATAATAAGTTGTAATAATATACTTATAATATGATATGTAGTTGTAATAATATAGTCGAAATAAGATATATAATTGCAAAATATAATTCATAATATGATATATAGTTGTAATATATCTCATAATAAGATATAAAGTTTTAAGAATATAGAAAAAATAATTTGTAATTATATATCTCATAATATATATGTATGTATGTATGTATGTATGTATGTATGTATGTATGTATGTATGTATGTATGTATGTATGTATGTGTGTGTGTGTGTGTGTGTGTGTGTGTATATGTGTGTGTGTGTATGTATGTATGTATATATATATGTGTGTGTGTGTGTGCGTGTATAGTACACACACACACATATATATAAATATATACACAAACACACACACACATATATATATGTATATATATGTGTATATATATATGTGTGTGTATATGTGTGTATATATGTGTGTGTGTATATATATATATACACTACCGTTCAAAAGTTTGGGATCACCCAAACAATTTCGTGTTTTCCATGAAAAGTCACACTTATTCACCACCATATGTTGTGAAATGAATAGAAAATAGAGTCAAGACATTGACAAGGTTAGAAATAATGATTTGTATTTGAAATAAGATTTTTTTTACATCAAACTTTGCTTTCGTCAAAGAATCCTCCATTTGCAGCAATTACAGCATTGCAGACCTTTGGCATTCTAGCTGTTAATTTGTTGAGGTAATCTGGAGAAATTGCACCCCACGCTTCCAGAAGCAGCTCCCACAAGTTGGATTGGTTGGATGGGCACTTCTTTGAGCAGATTGAGTTTCTGGAGCATCACATTTGTGGGGTCAATTAAACGCTCAAAATGGCCAGAAAAAGAGAACTTTCATCTGAAACTCGACAGTCTATTCTTGTTCTTAGAAATGAAGGCTATTCCATGCGAGAAATTGCTAAGAAATGGAAGATTTCCTACACCGGTGTGTACTACTCCCTTCAGAGGACAGCACAAACAGGCTCTAACAGGTACTATTTAATGAAGATGCCAGTTGGGGACCTGTGAGGCGTCTGTTTCTCAAACTAGAGACTCTAATGTACTTATCTTCTTGCTCAGTTGTGCAACGCGGCCTCCCACTTCTTTTTCTACTCTGGTTAGAGCCTGTTTGTGCTGTCCTCTGAAGGGAGTAGTACACACCGGTGTAGGAAATCTTCAATTTCTTAGCAATTTCTCGCATGGAATAGCCTTCATTTCTAAGAACAAGAATAGACTGTCGAGTTTCAGATGAAAGTTCTCTTTTTCTGGCCATTTTGAGCGTTTAATTGACCCCACAAATGTGATGCTCCAGAAACTCAATCTGCTCAAAGAAGTGCCCATCCAACCAATCCAACTTGTGGGAGCTGCTTCTGGAAGCGTGGGGTGCAATTTCTCCAGATTACCTCAACAAATTAACAGCTAGAATGCCAAAGGTCTGCAATGCTGTAATTGCTGCAAATGGAGGATTCTTTGACGAAAGCAAAGTTTGATGTAAAAAAAATCTTATTTCAAATACAAATCATTATTTCTAACCTTGTCAATGTCTTGACTCTATTTTCTATTCATTTCACAACATATGGTGGTGAATAAGTGTGACTTTTCATGGAAAACACAAAATTGTTTGGGTGATCCCAAACTTTTGAACGGTAGTGTATATATATCATTGTTGGCATCAAGGGCTCGGCTCTTACGTTATCGCACTCTTACCTCACCAACAGAACTTGTTCTGTTGTTCTGGGTAATTCTACCTCCTCAGTGGCTCAGTTGAGTTGTAGTGTCCCTCAAGGCTCAGTTCTTGGCCCCCTTCTCTTCTCTATATACATGCTGCCCCTTGGCCAGGTCATTCAAAATCACCATGTGCTCTACCATTTTTATGCTGACGACACTCAGTTATAGTACATGCCACTAAAACCCACTGATCCTAGCGCCCTATGAAATCTCACAGCTTGCCTCACCGACATTAAATCCTGGATGTCCAAAAACGTTCTTAAACTTAATGATCATAAGCCTGAGGTCCTTCTGTTCGGGCCCGAAAATTCCATCAGTCTGTTTGCTACTAATCTGGGTGGTCTGTCAGGTAGTCTTAAATAGGCTGCTAGGAATCTTGGGGTAATATTTGATGCTAACCTCAGTTTTGACAATCACATTAAACATGTTGTTCAGTCATGCTTTTTCCAACTTGAGCTAATCTCCAAAATTAGGTCATTTTTATCTATTGCCGATTTGCAAAAAGTTGTACACGCTCTTATCTTTTCTCGGCTTGACTACTGTAATGTACTTTATTCTGGTATCGGCAAGAGCGCCCTCCACCGTCTGCAGTTGGTACTACAAGCCGCTGCTCGGCTCGTTACAGGGACAAGGAAGCATGACCAGACCCCTCCTGCGCTTGCCTCCCTACACTGGCTCCCTGTTAGATTTCGGATCGATTTTAACATTTTACTGCCCACTTTTAAGGCTTTAAATGGTCTTGCTCCTTGATACATGTGTGATGTATTGACGTGGTATGTCCCCCCTCCACCATTAAGTCTGCAGATGGAGCCCTGCTGCTTATTCCCAGGTCTCGGTTGGTTACAAAGGGCGACCGAGCTTTTGCTGTTGGAGCCCCCACACTAGGGACCTCTCTTCCCGCTGAGCTAAGACGAGCCAGGTCTCTAGCTCCCCTTAAATCTCGTCTTAAAACTTTTCTTTTTATGAAAGCTTTTACAAATGTTGGATATTTGTTTTAATTTTTACTGTTTTTAATTTTACTCTTATTTGATCTTACTCTTATTCCTGCCTTGTCTGGTTTTATCTGGTTTTATTTTTGTTTTTGTGAAGCGCTTTGTAACATTGTTTTAGAAAAGTGTTTTTTATATATATATATATATAATTATAATAATCTCTCTGTCTCTGTCTCTGTCTCTCTCTCTCTCTCGCTTCATTTCTTCAGCTCTCTCCACCTCAGGCCCATCTTCCGCCTCACTCTCACATCCGGTGCCATGCTGTTTCCATAGCAACTGTCTGTTAATTAAACACGCCTGCAGCAAAGCAAATATTTGTTTTCCACTTCCCGTCTTCATTAAAGATCAATTAGAGCAGAAGAAGATGAGACGAGGTGTTGGACCAGAATGACAGAGTATACTGCCCAGTGTTCCCAGTACTCCCAGTACACAGAGAGGACCGGAGAGGAGGAGAGGATGAGGACGTGAGAGAGGACAGCCTCTCTAATTCATGTCATTATCAGCAACTGTTTCAACACATGAATGCTCATTTCTGTTCAGTCGACACGTGAGGCAGAGCAGCTGCTTTGCAGCCATCAAACTCAGAAGGAGGGAACATCTGCAAGGAACAATCAAGTTGACCAGGGTGGACATCACGTATCTTGTCTTTGTGGTGTGTTCAGCTGAACATAGGTGGCAAAGCATTTGCACATCATTGTGTTCTGGTTTTAGTCACGTTTTACACAACGTCCCAACTTCGCTGGAACTGACGGTTGTACCTGTTAGTTTGGACATATGTGTCTTACTTTGGACATATGTGTCTTACTTTGGACATATGTGTCTTACTTTGGATATATGTGTCTTACTTAGGACATATGTGTCTTAGTTTGGACATATGTGTCTTACTTTGGACATATGTGTCTTACTTTGGACATATGTGTCTTACTTTGGACACATGTGTCTTACTTTGGATATATGTGTCTTACTTAGGACATATGTGTGTTAGTTTGGACATATGTGTGTTAGTTTGGACATATGTGTGTTAGTTTGGACATATGTCTTACTTTGGACACATGTGTCTTACTTTGGATATATGTGTCTTACTTAGGACATATGTGTCTTAGTTTGGACATATGTGTGTTAGTTTGGACATATGTGTCTTAGTTTGGACATATATGTGTGTTAGTTTGGACATATATGTCTTACTTTGGATATATGTGTGTTAGTTTGGACATATGTGTCTTACTTAGGACATATGTGTCTTAGTTTGGACATATGTGTGTTAGTTTAGACATATGTGTGTTAGTTTGGACATATGTGTGTTAGTTTGGACATATGTGTCTTAGTTTGGGCATATGTGTCTTAATTTGGACATGTGTGTGTCAGTTTGGACATATGTGTCTTAGTTCGGACATATGTGTGTTACTTTGGACATATGTGTGTTACTTTGGACATATGTGTGTTAGTTTGGATGTGTAAGTGTTAGTTTGGACATATGTGTCTTAGTTTGGACATATGTGTGTTACTTAGGACATATGTATCTTACTTAGGACATATGTGTGTTAGTTTGGATATATGTGTGTTAGTTTGGATGTGTGTGTGTTAGTTTGGATATATGTGTGTTAGTTTGGATGTGTACGTGTTAGTTTGGACAAATGTGTGTTAGTTTGGATATGTGTGTGTTAGTTTGGACATATGTATCTTACTTAGGACATATGGATCTTACTTAGGACATATGTGTGTTAGTTTGGATATATGTGTGTCAGTTTGGATGTGTGTGTGTTAGTTTGGATGTGTGTGTCAGTTTGGACGTGTGTGTTAGTTTGGACGTGTGTGTGTTAGTTTGGATGTGTGTGTCAGTTTGCTCCTGATTCCTGTGTGTGTGGGGGATGGGGATGGGGGTTGGGGGGTGGGGGGATGGGGGGTTTGAATCCTGCTGCTAAACACGCCCTGTCTGCCAGGTGAGCCGTGCTGTGCTGCCCCGTGTGGCACAGACGAGAGGAGCAACACAAGTTGTGGTTTTTGTTTCTTTATTGATCAATTAAACACACACACATCGCAGATGTCGTCATTTACAATTTGGGCCGCCAGCGAGCGGGTGCTGATTGGTTACTGGAGTCGCTCAGGTGCAGGCGGACATGCTGTCCGATTCGCTGGTGGGTCTGGAGTGGGCGTGTCTCACACCAGGACAGTCAGTCTGAGGGGGGGGGGGGTGAAAAGAAAGAGCAGATCGGTTGGCTCAGAGGACAAACACAAAGGAGAGGGCGGAAGTCTTCAACAGGAAGTACGTTACCTTGGTTGGTCTTCAACAGGAAGTGAATCCTTTCCAGTAGAAGTTCTTGCAGCCGGCTTTGCGCTCGCGGGGGGGCAGATTGTATGGGGGATCAACTGAGCGCTCGAGCTCCATCCTCAGTGAGTCCTCTGGTGCCTCCCCAGCCCCCATGGAAATAACCTCTGCTTCTCGCTGAGTGTCGCCCTCTGGCAGGGAGAGCTGGGATAGCAGCTCCTCTACAGCACGCTTACTCCACTCCTATATATTTATATATGGAGCGTATATATGTATACATATATATTTATACACACACACACACACATATAAATATGTGTCTGTGTGTATATATATATATGTATATACACACACATACATATATATACACATATGTATATAAACACACACACACACACACATATATATATACATATATATATTTATGTGTGTGTGTGTGTGTGTGTGTGTGTATATATAGACACATCAAACAACAAAGTCAGCTCCTATGTTTTTAAATGACGCATTTACTGTTTTAATCAGCACGCACAGTGCCCCCTACTGGTATGTACCGGTCACGTTATGATATTTAGAAGCTATATCAGGGTATCTCGTGAGCACAATATGATATGACATATTTACTGGTCACGTGATACTGACTGTAAAATATGATATTTACCACTCATCGTATAATACTTACTGGTCATACTATGACGTTTACTCATTGGAATATTACGCTAATCACTATGCTATGCTTCTGGAAAGCTACATATGACTCAGCACACTTGATAAAGTTGTGAGTACTTCTGTCGTCTGTGGTGGTGAAGCCAGACCGAGCTTTGTCTACACAGAATCCAGATGTCTAACCTGGGTCATCAGGTCGGCGTTGCGAGTGCGCTGCAGAAGTCTGTGGTGCCTCAGCTCCAGGTCCAAATCTACATTATGGTTCTGGTCTCGGTTGGGCTGACATTCAGCACCTGAACTGAACAGAATCAGAGCCAAGGCCGACAGAACCAGGCCACTGGAACAACACAGGAACCTCATCCCTGGGGACAACAGCAACAACAATCAAGAGCTGAACAAAACCCGAGCGAAGAAAGGAATGACAGGAGGGACGTGGTTCGGAGGAGTGTACCTTCTCACTGCTGAGTCCTGCTGGATCTGCTCCGGTTTGGTGTGGAAGAAGGACAGATATCGGCCGGACCACTTCTTGTGCTGATGGAGTTGTGAGATCCAGCAGTTCCAGGCAGGTTCTTTTAAAGCGGCTTGCAGCGTCACGTGACTCCCCGGTGGCGTGCCGGCTGTGGCACGAGGCGGCGTGCTCACCCAGTGATGCCGGAATGTCACGTCATAAAAGCAATTAGCAGGACTCTTTGTTGATTCATTAACGGTCACGGCCTTGCCCAGGCTGCACTATAAACCAATTAGTCTTGTGTGGAACCACTAGTCCACATTAATTCTCAGCAAACACCAACCAGAGAATGTGAGATTAGGAAAGCTGCCGAGCAGCCGTCACGATCAGCCCCACGTCCCGCCCCCCCCACCGTGTGGGACGAACAGCCCCACGTCCCCCCAAACAGCCCCACGTCCCCCCCAAACAGCCCCACGTCCCCCACACCGTGTGGGACGAACAGCCCCACGTCCCCCCAAACAGCCCCACGTCCCCCCCAAACAGCCCCACGTCCCCAACACCGTGTGGGACGAACAGCCCCACGTCCCCCCCAACAGCCCCCCGTTCCCCCCAAACAGCCCCACGTCCCCCCCAAACAGCCCCACGTCCCCCCCAAACAGCCCCACGTTCCCCCCAAACAGCCCCACGTCCCCCCCAACAGCCCCACGTTCCCCCCAAACAGCCCCACGTCCCCCCCAAACAGCCCCACGTCCCCCACACCATGTGGGACGAACAGCCCCACGTCCCCCCCAAACAGCCCCACGTTCCCCCCCCCCCACCGTGTGGGACGAACAGCCCCACGTCCCCCCAAACAGCCCCACGTCCCCCCCAAACAGCCCCACGTCCCCCACACCGTGTGGGACGAACAGCCCCACGTCCCCCCAAACAGCCCCACGTCCCCCCCAAACAGCCCCACGTCCCCCACACCGTGTGGGACGAACAGCCCCACGTCCCCCCCAACAGCCCCACGTTCCCCCCAAACAGCCCCACGTCCCCCCCAAACAGCCCCATGTCCCCCCCAAACAGCCCCACGTTCCCCCCAAACAGCCCCACGTCCCCCCCAACAGCCCCACGTTCCCCCCAAACAGCCCCAAGTCCCCCCCAAACAGCCCCACGTCCCCCACACCATGTGGGACGAACAGCCCCACGTCCCCCCCAACAGCCCCACGTCCCCCCCAAACAGCCCCACGTCCCCCCAAACAGCCCGACGTCCCCCCAAACAGCCCCACGTCCCCCACACCGTGTGGGACGAACAGCCCCACATCCCCCCAAAAAGCCCGACATCCCCAACACAATAATAAAAAAATAAAAAAAATATTATTATTATCATCATTGTTATTACTATCATTATTATTATTATTATTATTATTATTATTAATAATGCCCCCACATACCTGTGGAGGCATGGAGATGTTTAGGAGAGATGGCAGTGGGGTTTTTAACTAGATTGTTTAACACAATCTTGGAAAGTGAGAGGATGCCTGAGGAGTGGAGAAGAAGCACACTGGTACCGATTTTCAAGAACAAGGGTGATGTGCAGAACTGTACCAACTACAGAGGTATAAAGTTGATCAGCCACAGCATGAAGATTTGGGAAAGAGTAATAGAAGCTAGGTTAAGAGGAGAGAAAGAGTAATAGAAGCCAGGTTAAGAGGAGAGAAAGAGTAATAGAAGCTAGGTTAAGAGGAGGAGAGGTGATGATCAGCAGCAGCAGTATGGTTTCATGCCATGAAAGAGCACCACAGATGTGATGTTTGCTTTGAGAATGTTGATGGAGAAGTATAGAGGAGGCCAGAAGGAGTTACATTGTCTTTGTAGATTTAGAGAAAGCTTATGACAGGGTGCCGAGAGAGGAGGTGTGTTATTGTATGAGGAAGTTGGGAGTTGCAGAGAAGTATGTAGGAGTGGTGCAGGATACGTATGAGGGCAGTGTGACAGTGGTGAGGTGTGTGGTTGGAATGACAGATGGGGTCAAGGTGGAGGTGAGATTACACCAAGGATCGGCTCTGAGCCCTTTCTTGTTTGCAATGGTGATGGACAGGTTGACGGACAAGATCAGGCAGGAGTCTCCATGGACGATGATGTTTGCGGATGACATTGTGATCTGTAGTGAGAGTAGGGTGCAGGTGGAGGAGAGCCTGGAGAGGTGGAGGTATGCTCTGGAGAGAAGAGGAATGAAAGTCAGGAGGAGCAAGACGGAATACCTATGCGTGAATGAGAGAGAGGACAGTGGAATGGTGAGGATGCAAGGAGTGGAGGTGACAAAGGCATTTGAGTTTAAATACTTGGGGTCAACTGTCCAAAGTAACGGGGAGTGCAGTAGAGAGGTGAAGAAGAGAGTGCAGGCAGGGTGGAGTGGGTGGAGAAGTGTGTCAGGAGTGATTTGTGACAGAAGGGTACCAGCAAGAGTTAAAGGGAAGGTTTACAAGATGGTTGTGAGACCAGCTATGTTATATGGTTTGGAGACAGTGGCACTGATGAAAAGACAGGAGGTGGAGCTGGAGGTGGCAGAGTTGAAGATGCTAAGATTTTCACTGGGAGTGATGAAGAAGGACAGGATTAGGAACGATTATATTAGAGGGACCGCTCAGGTTGGACGGTTTGGAGACAAAGCAAGAGAGGCAAGATTGAGATGGTGTGGACATGTGTGGAGGAGAGATGCTGGGTATACTGGGAGAAGGATGCTGAATATGGAGCTGCCAGGGAAGAGGAGAAGAGGAAGGCCAAAGAGGAGGTTTATGGATGTGGTGAGGGAGGACATGCAGGTGGCTGGTGTGACAGAGGAAGACGCAGAAGACAGGAAGAAATGGAAACGGATGATCCGCTGTGGCGCCCCCTAACGGGAGCAGCCGAAAGTAGTAGTAGTAGATTACTATTATTATTATTATTATTATCATTATTATTATTGTGGCGGACATTATTATCATTATTATTCTTATTATCATTATTATTATATTATCATTATTGTCATTATCATTATCACCCCCATTCACAATAGAGACAGAAGTCTCTATTGTGAATGGGGGTGGGGGTCATGAGTCAACTTTATTGTCACTGCACAGAGTACCAAGACAACGAACTGCAGTTCGATAAAACTTTACTTTTACGACATCCCTCACTGTATCCACAACATCCATAGTGTTTTGAATGTGATGTCCATTACTGCCTACCAACGGGTTCAGCACAGGTGGGAGACAATGCCAGCATGTTGTGGATAAGGTGAGGGACATCATTATGGAGAGGGATGAAACAATGGTCTCTTATGATGTTAAGTCTCTCTTCACATGTGTTCCTGTTGATGAAGCAGTGGAGGTATTCCATATGAAATTACAACACAACCCCACCCTTAGCAATAGGACCACCCTTAACACTGACCAAGTGTGTCCTGAATCTGTGTCTTCAGTCCATGTACTTCACATACAGGGGGCAGTACTATAGGCAGAGGCATGAGGGTGCTATGGGTTCCCCAGTCTCACCTGTAGTGGCCAACTTGTACATGGAGGAAGTGGAAAAGAGGCTCTGATGTCCTATCCAGGGACACCACCTAGCCATTGGTTCAGATTTGTGGACAACACCTGGGTTAAAATTAAATCTCAGGATGTACCACATTTCACCGACCACATGAACTCTGTGGACACCACATCAAGTTCACCAGGGAGGATGTGGAACATGACAGGTTAGTCTTCTTACACTGTGAAACTGCAGTTGGTGATGGGGGACATTTGATTGTTGATGTTTACCGTAAACCAACACATGCTGATCAGTACTTAAGGTTCAGCTCTCATCATCCACTGGAGCTCAAACTAGGAGTCATCAGGACACTGTGGGCTCTCACAGGATAGACAATGGCAGGTGGCTTCCTGACTGAACAGAAGTGCCCAACTAGCTGGCTACCATATCCTCCTATCAGCAGGGGGCGTACTTAAACTAGAGCACATTCACAAAGACGATAGCTTGTAATGACTTGCTGGTGGACATCACAGGGCTACGGAAATAACATTTAAAGAGACTTCCCTGCTGAATGTGATCATAAAGTGAGACCTGGAAACTAAGCAAATAAACACAAACAGGCGAGTTTAGGACTCTACTATCGATTCACACCATGTAGCACTTTTCGACAAGGCAGCATAAATGGTCAGGACACCGGTTAGGGACATGTACTTTCCCCCTTGTAACTCACCATTCCAGCGAGTCCTGGGAAAGGAGCAGTTGATTTCCAGATAAAATGTTGGTGATATCTGATTCGTGTCTTGTTCTTTCTTGGCTACCAGCTGTTTGAAACCTCTGTACGCCTCCAGGTTTGAGACAGCGGGAGAGGAAGGGATTAAAACTATCCATCACACTAACGTAAAACTACTAGGAGAGGTTTCGAATTCAACTGTCTATATAGTTACAAAGAAATCCAGGAGATGCACTCTCACAGTTTCTTCTAGCTGTACTTAAAATGGGCTAAATGGTTCTAACCGGTGCTAACTGGTGCTAACTGGTTCTTCCATGAAAGAGTAGGTCAGACTCTGCTTGTCTGTCTGTCCGTCTGCTCTTCGGTCTGTGTGTCTACAGCCTGTTCATCTGGGCCTGTTCATCTGGGCCTGTTCATCAGGCCTGAAGCCAGGCCCAGGTGAACAGGCCCTGGTGAACAGTGTGTCTACAGCCTGTTCACCTGGGCCTGGCTTCAGGCCTGATGAACAGGCCCAGATGAACAGGCTGTAGACACACTGTTCATCAGGCCTGAAGCGAGGCCCAGGTGAACAGGCCCTGGTGAACAGTGTGTCTACAGCCTGTTCATCTGGGCCTGTTCACCAGGCCTGAAGCCAGGCCCAGATGAACAGGCCCAGATGAACAGGCCCTGATGAACAGGCCCTGGCTTCAGGCCTGATGAACAGTGTGTCTACAGCCTGTTCATCTGGGCCTGTTCATCTGGGCCTGTTCATCAGGCCTGAAGCCAGGCCCAGGTGAACAGGCCCTGGTGAACAGTGTGTCTACAGCCTGTTCATCAGGCCTGAAGCCAGGCCCAGATGAACACCTCATTCATTGATGTGGTCTCAGTACTAAAGATGTTGGAAAAGAGCAGATTTTGCTGTGCGTCATCCATGTTTCAAGTTGAACTTTGCCTTACATTTTTGTCTGTGATTTGATAAAGGTCAAGAGTCGTAGATTTTAGGATTTTACAAACCTACTTTCAGAAAATATTACTTACTCATTTATTTAAAATGTATACAAATCGAGATGTGACCAAAAACAACATGGTTGCCTGCAGGTTTTGATGTGTTTCCAGTTGCTAACATTGGATTTCCTTGTTTAACTTGCATGAAATAATGAACTGTATGAATCACTGCAGCAGGCCTAAACACACACACACACACACACACACACACACGTGCTCCCCTGCAGCCAGTCACGTTTCAGCAGCTGCTTTACACTTCCCCCTCACTCTCTAATGAAAGGTATACTGAACGGATATGTATGCTGCTTTATGTGGAAGAGTGGTTCTCAGTCATCATATTCACATTATATTCATTATGTTCAGGGTGGAGAAGCTCTGTGGTCGCAGGCTGAATAACTGCAACATCCAGCTGTTGATATGTACTGTTACCTCCCTGTCTTCTCTGCCATCTGGGTGCCTACTGCAGACCGCCATGCTGAAGGAGAAACCGTCTTGTGGCTTCTCCCATTTCTAATATGTGAAGCACCTCATGAACCTTCTAACTCCACCCCAACCGTACAGTCTCATGGTTAGCTGCAACATCTGTGTAGGTTTTTTTTTGGGGGGGGGGGGTTATGAGTCCTGCAAAAATGGTTGTGAGAGAGGATCAGAAAATATAAGACATTCAAGCTTCTCATTAGTAAATGATTCTCACTGGTAGGAAATCTGGACAAATATGGTTTCTCTGCATCCCCACCACTCGTCTGTCTTCGTCTGCCCCTTGTGCTCGACCACGTGGTATTGTCCATGTGGTTTCATCAAGGTAGGACTTCACAGAACCCATCGACAAACAGGTAGGCAGGATGTTCGGTCAGTACTGACCTGCTCAAACACACCACCTTCTTACAGGTTTCTGAAGGGTCAGACTGCGTTCTGTGTTGCCTTGTAGTAGCTAAAATCATGCTTCAGCTAAGCTAATATTAGCGCTGTTGAACTGCTGCAGAAGCATCTGTTTTACCAGGCTGTTTTCAGGATGTGATGTAAATAATCTGTCACGTTAGTGAAAATACACTGCCAGTACTTACCAGCTCGACACAACGGTCTTGTGTTGGTCTGTTCATGTCCGTCATGTCCCAGCAGCCGTGCTGCTGCACACTCACATCTACACCTCAGATGAGCTGAGCTGGCCTGCTGCTGGTTTACAAAGACACGCCCACAAGCTTCTTCTGGTGACACTTTTAATTGTAAGAAAATTCACATCCTATTGACAAAATGTAAACCAAACAAATACAACTGCATGAGAACATCCACCAGACCAGGTCCTGTGGAGGACCACACAGCCGTGGTCTCAGATGGGCTGACAGACAGTTCTGACTTGCCAACACGGTGCTGCTCTTCTCCAGATGTGCAGCAGCTGCAGACATGAGTCACTTTCTGAGTCTGACAGACCAGGACCACACGAGGTCCACATGAGCTGCACTTCACTGACACAGCCAGCAGGAGACAAGGTCCATCTGT
This sequence comes from Lampris incognitus, assembly GCF_029633865.1. Lineage (NCBI taxonomy): Eukaryota > Metazoa > Chordata > Actinopteri > Lampriformes > Lampridae > Lampris > Lampris incognitus. The sequence continues at coordinate 68,351,414 of NC_079217.1, read as the reverse complement.
CAGCCCTGCCATGCACACCCCTACACACCGCTGCGTGTGCATGTGTGTGTGTGTGTGTAAAGTCATAAGAGTGGATTAGAACAAGTGTATTAATGTGTATCAGTGTGTGTAGTAGTAGCAGTAGTAGTACTGGTATTAGTAGTCATAATAAAAATGTGTGTTTGTGTGTATCAGTTTGTATGTGTGTAAAATAGTAGTTATGGTATCTTAATAATAACAATAATAACAACAATAATAACAACAATAGTAACAACAATAACAATAATAACAATAATAATCCAGGTGTAGAGTCACAGCAGGTGAATCAGGTCATCTGGACACAACGTTTATTGACAGACACGTTCCATCATCATCTAAGTGACCTCTTCAGTCTCACCTGACTGCGGGTTTCCCCACCCTTATAAACTATACAGTGGCTGCAGGTGTCCCCACCCTTATAAACAATACAGTGGCACAACGACCCAAACCAACGATCGAACACCGGTTTCATATGCAAATGACCCAATGCGCCCTCAGGGATGAATAAAGTATTCTGACTGTGAAAGTACCATGAGCATTAATTAAAGTTACAATGGCCATGTACTCTTACATAGACTGAGGAAGAGCTGCAGTGTAGTAATGTGTATCAGTGTGTGTGCGTGTGTGTGTGTGTGTGTGTAGTAGCTGTAATAATATTCATAGTATGTAGATGTGTGTACATGTTTGTAGCAGTAGTAATGTGTGTCTGTGTGTAGAAGTGTTGCTGTTGTGTCTCTACCGCTGTTTCATACAAACCCGACAGCGGCTGATGATGCTGCCTGGAAAATCTCCCTTCACTGTCTGAGGTCTGGGCTTACTGCAGAGAGAGAGAGACAGAGACAGACAGAGACAGAGGGACAGAGAGACCTTTGACCTTTAACCAAGCATATAATGTTCCAAGTCTTCATTCACATCAAGATAACATTAACACAAATACTCATATACATAGTGGAAAAACACAACAATTGCCATACACAGTAAAAACAAAAGGATACAGACCTTCCCCTATTTTTCCTTTTTCAGAAATTAAGAAGAAGCACTTGCTCTTCCACTGTGCACAGCACATCCCCATGTCCCCACATAGAAATAAATCCTTCCAGGTTTGAACTAAGTTGGAAAAACATGAACTCTATTTTCAGCCGAGCAGCCACTAGACCCCTGAACATGAGCATGGCGTCTGTGGACCCTGTGCCTTTCATCTTGTTCCTTCTGCTAAGCCAAATGCTCATTTTCGCCTGTCCTATCAAAAAATTAACCAAGGTGACACGTCTGCACTGTGCTGCCGTGTACCTCGGACCAAAGACAAACAGGCTGTCTTTGAGAACCTCTCCTAAACCTCTGAGCCACCGCTGCAGTACAGAGAAAAGAGGGCCCAACCTGGGACATCTGAGCCATAAGTGCTGTAGGGTTTCCTCATCATTGCAGAAAGAGCATTGACTCCCTACCCTAGGATCAATGTGTGCCACATGTCTGTTCGTAGCCACAGCCCCGTGTACCACCCTCCACTGTAGATCCGCAGTGTGTTTCTCAATGGGGGGTTTGTACAGGGACCTCCAGCTGCCCCTGGGGGATGAGCCTGGTGCCAACACACTCAACCACCTCGACTCCTGCACGCCGGTGAGTGATGTTTTGTTGAGAACCTTTACAGTGACTGCGTACAAGGCCTTCTAAGATGTTCTTTAAAAGTCATGTAGTACTGGCGTTTTGAAGGACAGAATGGCCCCCTTCACTTCCTCCTGCTCCTCCACTGCTGCACGGACTGACAAAGATGGAAAAACAGGCCGCATAGCTGGCTGATCCTCTCCACACTCTGCTCCTAGTGCCTCTCTGAAGAAGACAGGAAGTGCACTGATCACTTCCTCGAACAACCTCTCCAACAAACAAAGGGATTTAAAGCCAGTCTCTTGGCTCAAAGTGCCAGCCATCTTCCACTGTCCTCCTGATCTGAGACACACTAACTTCGTAAGTCCAGCTCTTATGAGGGATCTCTGTACACTTATGGAGCTGAGCATCCTGCAGCATATCAGTGGGTTATGGAACAATGGTTCCTCCCCTACACTGCCATAGAGCTGGGAGTAATCCCTGTTGGGGCGTAAGACCGTTCCCCAAGCGCGGAGAACAGATTGATTGAAGGGTGTTGTCTTGAAATCCATGCCAGCCAGGTCCAGAAGGAACAGGTGCTTGTCATAGTTCAGGTTCATAACCCTCCAAAGCAAAACAGATGCTGTTTCACTCCAAAGTCGCTGGTCATGGTATAAAAGGCACTGCACAGTTTGAAGGCAAAAAGCTATGATACGACTGCAGAGGTCAATCAGGCCCTGGCCTCCTTCTAGCACTGGTAGGAACAGTACAGCAGACTTGGTCCAGTGAAAGCCTCCCCAGAAGAAGTCCACCAACGTACTTCCTGTATGAGTGTGTCCGGAGGTTCTACAACTTTAAACCGGTGCCAGAACATCGAGGCAATCAAGTTGTTAACAATCAAGACTCTCCCCCTATAGGACATCTGACGCTGGATCCAAGTCCATCTAGACAATCAGGAACTGACCTTTTCAATTAAACCCTCCCAGTTTTTGCTCAGAAAGCGGTCACTGTCCAGAAAGACACCTAGGCATTTATCCCTTCTGCATTCCACTGCAGCCCCGCTGGTAATGTCGGCTTATCTTTATTGTTCCACTCCCCCAGCAAGAGACCCTCAGATTTTGACCGACTGACTTTTGCAGAGGAAGCTTGTTCGTATAAGGCCAATTTCTGCTTGAGAGTTTGTAGATTGTTTTGAGTTGTTATGAAAACCATGACATCGTCAGCGTATGCTGATAAGCTAACTGCAGTGGTGATGTTCCCTGAAAAAGTTAGTCCTGGGAGCCCCTGCCTGAGCTGAAATAAAAGCGGTTCAATGGCCAGGGAGTACAGCATTCCAGATAAGGGACAACCCTGTCTTATACCTCTCTTAACAGAGACAGATCGGCTGAGTCCACCTCCTACCTTCAACAGAACACTGGCTCCAGAATACAACAACTTGATCCAGTTAATAAATTTATCCCCAAAACCAAAACCTCCAAGTGTTTTGAACAGATAGCAATGATCAATCCTGTCAAAAGCCTTCTCTTGATCTAAGGAAAGCAGGCCAACATCCAGCTCCTGGAGCTCAGATATGGCAATAATGTCCCGTATCAAAAAAAGATGATCCTTAATTGTACGGTCAGGAACACAGTACATCTGGCTGTAATGTACAACCATAGCCATACACTGTTTGAGTCTATTTGAAAGACATTTTGCAATTATCTTATAATCAGTACATAACAATGAAACTGGTCTTCAGTTCTTCAGTAGGCCAAGATCTCCCTTTTTTGGGTAGCAGTGTCAGGACAGCCCTTCTACAACTCAAAGGTAGAGTTCCAGAGTTCAAACATTCTTTAATAGAGCAGGTTTGTGCTCTCAGCCTCAGGACCAGTTGGATAAGGGGGTTCCTATTACTAGTCAGCTCTTGGCATTGCAGGGCTTGGTGGTGGTACGAGAGGGGGTCACTTAGTTTTACATGTGTCCAAAACTTCATTGCTCTTGTTTGTATGTTTAGTATTAGTGGGTATTGGCCTAATTCTGCCCTTCATGCATTGTTTGTAGCTTTCCTCTGGACCTGTAGGAGGATCTTACAGAAATCTGCATGCAAGGTCTCAATGGGGTGTTTATCCCATTGAGTAAAGTCTTGTTTTGCAAGTGGACCCCACGCCTCACTGCCATAGAGTGCAGTTGGTTCAATAACACACTCAATTAATTTTAACCAAATTCTAACTGGTATTTCTGCTTGTATATTTTTTTATGGCGTAGAAAGCCCGGCATGCTTTCCCTCTCATCTCATGAACTGTTTCATTAAGATGTCCAGCTGGATTTAGTTTTAATCCTAGAGAGGTGTAGTGTGTGCAGTACTCTACATGTTTTGTACCAGTTGAGAATTTAGGTAGAAACTCCTGAGATCTGGATCTTTTCTGGAACATAATTTTTTTGGTCTTTTTGGAGTTTACTGTCAGGACCCAGGTCTGACAGTGATGTTCTAGCAGATCCAGGCTCTGCTGTAGGCCATCTGCTGTGGGGGACAGCAGAACCAGGTCATTTGCAAAGAGTAGGCATTTCACCTCCTGGTTGTGGAGACTGACCCCGGGGACAGAGGACTTTTTAGTATAGCAGCCAGTTCATGAATTAAGATATTGAAGAGTACAGGGCTGAGGGTACAGCCCTGACGGACACCTCACCATTGGGTAAAGAATTCTGTTCTTTTTATGCCAATTTGTACACTGCACATATTGCCAGAATATACTGATTTAATAATATCATCTCTCTGTCTCTCTGTCTGTCTCTGTCTCTCTGTCTCTATCTCTCTCTGTCTCTTTCTCCCTCTGTCTCTCTCTCTGCACTGCATGTGGGAAGGTTGGGTGCATCAGCGTGAGTGAGGGCGTTGAATGAGCTTGAGTGTGTTTTTTAGCTCAATTCACTTGTTCTCTACTGCTTTCACTTTTCTTTTCTTTTCTTTTCTTTTCTTTTCTTTTCTTCTCTACATGGTGAGGTGAGAGAAGTTTAATTTTACTTCGTCGTTGGTTGTTGGAAAGTGACTGGAGTAGCTGGTGGGAGTTTGGTGGTGTGCAGTATGGCACCCCTCCCCGGTGAGGGCTCGCCTCCCCTGTCTATCAGACACGGGGTTAGAGTGATGGTGGACTCGTGGTACACTGTAGAACAGGTTCTCCTGGCTGCAGGAGACCAGGTCGGCTATGAGAACATCACCTACGGCTCTCGGATGAATAAAGCCATGGTGGCTTTTCTCTGAGAGGAGCGTTTAGTCCACCTGTTGGTCGAGAGAGGCCTGGTGCTGGACGATCTGTTTGCTGCCGTCTCGCCCTTGTTTGTGCCGTCGACACGTGTTACCGTGCCAGGCGTACCTCCGTTTATCCAGAACGAGCTCATTGAAAGAGAACTGAGTCGTATCGGAAAGTTTGCTGGCGGGTTCAGAACAGTCCGTCTGGGTTGTGAGGACGCTAGACTACAGCATGTTAACTCCCTGCGGATACAGGTCTTCATGTATTTAAATGATCCCTCAGAACATCTACAAGTGTCATTTAAGGTCAGATACGAACACGGTTTCTACACAAGTTCTGGCAGCATGAAGTGCTTTGAGTACGGCGATGTCGGCCACAAACGTTCATCCTGCCCGCACAGGAAGCCCACAGTGGGCAGCAGTTCAGGCGAGCCACAGACAGGAGGCGCCACTGAGGGCGGTAACCCGCAAACAGCGCAGCAGGCGGTGGGAGATACCGCAACCGGTGATCCTCAACCCGGTATGGAGGGAAATGTAACAACTGAGCAGGACAGCAATACTGTAAATGATGGTAATCTGAGTGGTACGGAAGCACAGGATGTGGATGTATGCAAAGACGGGGGACAGACAGAACCAGCGAGAGACAGTCACCCAGCCGAGGCTGAGAGTCAGGTCTCTGCAGGTGAATCACACTGTGAAAACACTGGAAATGAAGATGAGGAAATGTTAGAGGATGATAGCCTGTCTCAGTTTACTGATATTGTGTCACAAGGTGATCAGCAGTCATACTCATTAACACACCTCAGCAACACAACAGAACACATCACCAATCAGACCCAATCGCATTACCAGACAGTTAAAACAAAACTACATCACACATTGTAACACAAACACAAACACAGAGCAACGTGCAGTGCTGTCTGGCTCTACATGGACAGTCCACCACAGCAGATGATGTGAGCATGGTGACTAATCAGCAACTAAAAATAACCTTGACTGTGTGCAGACTGAGGGAACACAGCCTTGCTATTGAAAAGGGGAGACAAATGAAGTATGTTAGCAGCAGTCTATGTTGCTGCCTGCAATAAAGTGAGGCACAGAGAGTGTAAGTTAACAGCAGTCTACGTTGCTGCTGCCATAAACTGAGACACAGTGAGTGTAACTTAGCAGCGGTCTAAGTTGCTGCCTGCCGTAAAGTGAGGGACAGTGAGTGACAGTCACCTGACACAAGCTATTGCTCCCATATTAGATGACAATAAGTTTTTTTGCCTTGTACTATGTTTCTTTGCTGTGCAATGGTTCTTTTATTTGCTGTGTTATGTTTCTTTGCTGTGCAATGGTTCTTTTATTTGCTGTGTTATGTTTCTTTGCTGTGCAATGGTTCTTTTAATTGCTGTGCTATGTTTCTTTGCTGTGTTGTGTTTCTTTGCTGTACTACATTCTTTTCTTTGCTGTGTTATGTTTCTTTGCTGTACTACATTCTTTTCCTTGCTGTGCTGTTTCTTTGTTGTGCTGTTTCTTTGCTGTGTTATGTTTCTTTGCTGTGATATGTTTCTTTGCTGCACTGTTTCTTTGTTGTGCTGTTTCTTTGTTGTGCTGTTTCTTTGTTGTACTATGTTTCTTTGCTGTGATATGTTTCTTTGCTGCACTGTTTCTTTGTTGTGTTGTTTCTTTGTTGTGCTGTTTCTTTGCTGTACTATGTTTCTTTGCTGTGATATGTTTCTTTGCTGCACTATATTTCTTTGTTGTGCTGTTTCTTTGCTGTACTATGTTTCTTTGCTGTGATATGTTTCTTTGATATACTATGTTTCTTTGCTGCACTGTTTCTTTTCTTTGCTGTGCTGTTTCTTTGCTGTACTATGTTTCTTTGCTGTGATATGTTTCTTTGCTGCACTATATTTCTTTGTTGCGCTGTTTCTTTGCTGTACTATGTTTCTTTGCTGTGATATGTTTCTTTGATATACTATGTTTCTTTGCTGCACTGTTTCTTTTCTTTGCTGTGCTGTTTCTTTGCTGTACTATATTTCTTTGCTGTGCTGTTTCTTCGCTGTGCTGTTTCTTTGCTGTACTGTTTCTTTTATTTGCTGTACTGCTTCTTTGCTGTACTGTGTTTCTTTGCTGTGCTGTTTCTTCGCTGTGCTGTTTCTTTGCTGTACTGTTTCTTTTATTTGCTGTACTGCTTCTTTGCTGTACTGTGTTTCTTTGCTGTGCTGTTTCTTCGCTGTGCTGTTTCTTTGCTGTACTGTTTCTTTTATTTGCTGTACTGTTCCTTTTATTTGCTGTGCTGTTTCTTCGCTGTGCTGTTTCTTTGCTGTACTGTTTCTTTTAATTGCTGTACTGTTTCTTTTATTTGCTGTACTGTTTCTTTGCTGTACTATGTTTCTTTGCTGTACTAGGTTTTTTTGCTGTACTGTTTCTTTTCTTTGCTGTGCTATGTCTCTTTGTTGTAGTGTGTTTGTTTTTAGTGTTGTTTTCCAATTGATGTTTCGCTTTTTTTCCCTTTCGTTTGTCAATGTTTGGACACTTGCTTTGGCAACATGTACATTGTTACATCATGCCAATAAAGCCATGTGAATTTGAGTCTATTTGGATTTGACAGAGAGATAGAGAGAGAGAGAGAGAGATAGAGAGAGAGAGAGAGAGAGAGAGAGAGAGAGAGAGACAGAGAAAGAAGAGAGAGTGAAGCGACAGAGAGGGAGAGACAGACAGACAGACAGACAGACAGACAGACAGACAGACAGACAGACAGACAGACAGTACATGACCATGAGGAAGACAGCTGGAGTGCTACAGGGAGAGACATGGAGAGGTGATGTGTGCTTGTTTTACCGTTGGTGTATATTCTTTCCCTGATATGTGTTTCATCTACGCAGAAACTGACAGCTATCTAACAAACGGGATATAGAGTGGAGTCGAACACAGCAGTCCAGTTAAGCTGAGTCCTCACTTCTCTTCTTTTGACTTTTTCCTTGTTTGTAACACTGAAATAAACACAACGTCACAATGCTTTGGCAACAAAGTGTTCTCAAACCACAGCACAAATGAATTCTCACTGCTTCAAATAGCCTACACTCACATGCTACAACAAGAAGCTACACTTAGCTTATCTTAGCATTTTTAACCTTGGCAAAGGACATTTTCACAAATAGTATTGTTAACCCAAACGTCTGAATTCCAAATTATTAATATGCACACTTGCACAAAACACGGAAAAGGTAACAACGTTACAAGCAAAGAAGGCTCAAACGTCAAGGAAACTTCCTGTCTGACACATGGAGGAGTTCTTTCAAAGGGGTTGACCTCTAACCTACGAGTCACATGATCTGAACTAACCACTGAAAACACTTTACATTTATCACCATGTTGTACAACAAACTACCACAAGGGGTGCTAAAGAACATGAATTTGAAGGCCACAGAACGTGTGCCATGACAGCGTATGTATGTCTGAGTGTGTGTGTGTGTGTGTGTGTGTGTGTGTGTGTGTGTGTGTGTGTGTGTGTGTGTGTGTTTCTGTATCCATGCATGAGTGTATGTTTGTGCATTCGTCTACGTGAGAAAATAAGTGTTTGAATGAGAATGTGTAAACATGTGTGTGTTATTATTGTAGGAGTTCATGTATGCGAGTGATTGTGTTGTCATCTGCGTATGTGTGTATTAATTTACGCCAGAATGTAAATGTTTGCTTATTAGCATGTGTATGTTAGTATGAGCAGTATGTATTAGTGTTATTAATGAGTTATTAATGTGTGTCGTGGTGTACCTGAACAGGTCGATGGATGTTAGTGTGAGGAGTATGTATTAGTGTTATTAACGTGTGTCTTGGTGTACCTGAACAGGTCGCTGGGGTCCAGAGCCGCCAGCCAGTAGCTGTAGGAGTCGGTGTAGTAGTTGCAGGTCCCTCTGCCGTGACATTCGATGAAGGGAATCTGTCTGAAGTCCTGCAGACAGGATCCTGGAGAGGCTAGCGGCTGCCCACTGCCCTCTGAGCCAACTCCAGTTTGCTGTCAACGGCACAAAGAGCTGAGATGTAAAGGTCAGCTAGCAGCTAGCATGCAGCTAACTACCAGTGGTGCTACGCTGCCCACCGATGAAGCAACATCATCATCCCATCCGAACATGCCTTCACACTAGATCTGAATATCTTTGTATTTATCTCCCCCTTTGGCCGGTTTCATTCCTGTATGAGTCCTCTGGCACATGTGGAGTGTCCGAAATGCCAGCTGCAGGTTTGGTAACGCATGTGGAGGTTCACGCTACTTCCCCAGATCGACTCTAGACTGTACAGACACCACCCACTTGTAGGAGGTACCGTTAAGATGCACAATTCTGCTGCTCAATGAAAATTCTGCAAGCAGAAGTAGTGTTAACGATCACAGATGACTAGATTTACTAGCCCTTGGCTAACAGCTCGGGCCATTTAGTTTAGTCGACTGGTTAGCGCATACTCTCCTCGAAAATACCCAAACATACTCTCCCCCAAGAATACCCAAACATACTCTCCCCCAAGAATACCAAAATATACTCTCCCCAACAATACCCAAACATACTCTCCCCCAAGAATACCCAAATATACTCTCCACCCAAGAAAACACAAACATACTCTCCCTCAAGAAAACCCAAACATGCTCTCTCCAAAATACCAAAATATACTCTCCCCAACAATACCCAAACATACTCTCCCCCAAGAATACCCAAACATACTCTCCCCCAAGAATACCCAAACATACTCTCCTCGACAATACCCAAACATACTCTCCCCCAAGAATACCCAAACATACTCTCCCCAAAATACCAAAATATACTCTCCCCAACAATACCCAAACATACTCTCCCCCAAGAATACCCAAATATACTCTCCCCCCAAGAAAACACAAACATACTCTCCCTCAAGAAAACCCAAACATGCTCTCCCCAAATTACCAAAATATACTCTCCCCAACAATACCCAAACATACTCTCCCCCAAGAATACCCAAACATACTCTCCCCAACAATACCCAAACATACTCTCCCCCAAGAATACCCAAATATACTCTCCCCAAAATACCAAAATATACTCTCCCCAACAATACCCAAACATACTCTCCCCCAAGAATACCCAAATATACTCTCCTCAACAATACCCAAACATACTCTCCCCCAAGAAAACCCAAACATGCTCTCCCCAAAATACCAAAATATACTCTCCCCAACAATACCCAAACATACTCTCCCCCAAGAATACCCAAACATACTCTCCCCCAAGAATACCCAAACATACTCTCCTCGACAATACCCAAACATACTCTCCCCCAAGAATACCCAAACATACTCTCCCCAAAATACCAAAATATACTCTCCCCAACAATACCCAAACATACTCTCCCCCAAGAATACCCAAATATACTCTCCCCCCAAGAAAACACAAACATACTCTCCCTCAAGAAAACCCAAACATGCTCTCCCCAAAATACCAAAATATACTCTCCCCAACAATACCCAAACATACTCTCCCCCAAGAATACCCAAACATACTCTCCCCAACAATACCCAAACATACTCTCCCCCAAGAATACCCAAATATACTCTCCCCAAAATACCAAAATATACTCTCCCCAACAATACCCAAACATACTCTCCCCCAAGAATACCCAAATATACTCTCCTCAACAATACCCAAACATACTCTCCCCCAACAATACCCAAACATACTCTCCTCAACAATACCCAAACATACTCTCCCCCCAAGAAAACCCAAACATACTCTCCCCCAACAATACCCAAACATACTCTCCTCAACAATACCCAAACATACTCTCCCCCCAAGAAAACCCAAACATACTCTCCCCAAAATACCGAAATATACTCTCCCCAAGAATACCCAAACATACTCTCCCCAAGAAAACCCAAACATACTCTCCCCAAAATACCAAAATATACTCTCCCCAAGAATACCCAAACATACTCTCCCCAAGAATACCCAAACATACTCTCCACAAGAATACTCAGTCATACTCTGCAGATCTCCTTGTTAGCTTTCCTCGACCTTGTGGCATTTGAGGGAAATGAAATGGAAAGGAAAAAAAAGTTGCGTTGTTTGTATTGTCATGTATTCCGATGTGTCCCCCGACTTATAAAACCACGTGATGTCACTGAAACGGGTGTTGGACTGTAAACTAGGAACATGGACTGCTGGGTCTCTTCCCTGAACCTTCAGTTGTGATGTGGAGGTGTTTCAGCAACCAGTGAGCAGGGCCTGGACAGTGGACAGCACAGCCCTGAACAGGACGACTGTGAGTTTGGACTATTCTGTTCCTGCATTGAGTAGAACCCACCATGACAAAGGAGTAACCAGCCCAGAGAGAGCGCCACCCTCTGGGACAAACTGGGACCTGACTGGTCTGGCTGTGGACTGCCATCACGTTAGCTGTGGTTTCACACACAGCACACCTGCAACATGTAAAATACAAGTCTATTGAATGTTACCACTCACACCCCACCTCTGGTTCTTTCCTTTTGCTTTGTGTTTAGATTTATTTTCTCCCCAGTTGTATCCGGCCACCACCACCACCACCACCACCCCCCCCCTCTTCTGGGCCGTCCCGGGCGCTGCTGCTCCACCCCCTCTGCCGATCCACGGAGCGCTGCAGACTACCACACGCCTCCTCCCATACATGTGGAGTCACCAGCCGCTTCTTTTCACCTGACAGTGAGGAGTTTCACCAGGGGGAGGTAGCGCGTGGGAGGATCACGCTATTCCCCCCAGTCCCCCTCCCCCCCCTCGAACAGGCGCCCTGACCGCCCAGAGGAGGCGCTAGTGCAGTGACCAGGACACACACCCACATCCGGCTTCCCACCCACACACACAGCCAATTGTGCCTGTAGGGACGCCCGACCAAGCTGGAGGCAACACGGGGATTCGAACCAGTGAACCCTTCCCGTGTTGGTAGGCAACGGAATAGACCGCTACACCACCCGGACGCCCCCCTTCAATCTCCTCCTTACACCTCCTTCTGCAACACCAGGTTAACACCAGCTTACACACATGTTAACGCCAGGTTATACACATGTTAACACCAGGTTAACACCAGGTTACACACATGTTACACACATGTTAACACCAGGTTATACACATGTTACACACATGTTAACACCAGGTTACACACATGTTACACACATGTTAACACCAGGTTATACACATGTTACACACATGTTAACACCAGGTTATACACATGTTACACACATGTTAACACCAGGTTACACACATGTTACACACATGTTAACACCAGGTTATACACATGTTACACATGTTAACACCAGGTTATACACATGTTACACACATGTTAACACCAGGTTATACACATGTTACACACATGTTAACACCAGGTTATACACATGTTAACACATGTTAACACCAGGTTACACACATGTTACACACATGTTAACACCAGGTTACACATATGTTACACACATGTTAACACCAGGTTATACACATGTTACACACATGTTAACGCCAGGTTATACACATGTTACACACATGTTAACACCAGGTTATACACATGTTACACACATGTTAACACCAGGTTATACACATGTTACACACATGTTAACACCAGGTTACACACATGTTACACACATGTTAACACATGTTAACACCAGGTTACACACATGTTACACACATGTTAACACCAGGTTACACACATGTTACACACATGTTAACACCAGGTTCTACACATGTTACACACATGTTAACACCAGGTTATACACATGTTACACATGTTAACACCAGGTTATACACATGTTAACACCAGGTTAACACCAGGTTACACATATGTTACACACATGTTAACACCAGGTTATACACATGTTAACACATGTTAACACCAGGTTACACACATGTTACACACATGTTAGCACCAGGTTACACACATGTTACACACATGTTAACACCAGGTTATACACATGGTACACACATGTTAACACCAGGTTATACACATGTTACACACGTTAACACCAGGTTATACACATGTTAACACCAGGTTATACACGTTACACACATGTTAACACCAGGTTATACACGTTACACACATGTTAACACCAGGTTACACACATGTTACACACATGTTAACACCAGGTTATACACATGTTACACACGTTAACACCAGGTTATACACATGTAACACACATGTTAACACCAGGTTACACACATGTTAACACCAGGTTATACACATGTTACACACATGTTAACACCAGGTTATACACATGTTACACACATGTTAACACCAGGTTATACACATGTTACACACATGTTAACACCAGGTTACACACATGTTACACACATGTTAACACCAGGTTACACACATGTTACACACATGTTAACACCATGTTCTACACATGTTACACACATGTTAACACCAGGTTACACACATGTTACACACATGTTAACACCAGGTTACACACATGTTACACACATGTTAACACCAGGTTATACACATGTTACACACATGTTAACACCAGGTTACACACGTTACACACATGTTAACACATGTTAACACCAGGTTACACACATGTTACACACATGTTAACACCAGGTTACACACATGTTACACACATGTTAACACCAGGTTCTACACATGTTACACACATGTTAACACCAGGTTACACACATGTTACACACATGTTAACACCAGGTTACACACATGTTACACACATGTTAACACCAGGTTATACACATGTTACACACATGTTAACACCAGGTTATACACATGTTAACACCAGGTTACACACATGTTAACACCAGGTTACACACGTTACACACATGTTAACACCAGGTTATACACGTTACACACATGTTAACACCAGGTTATACACATGTTACACACATGTTAACACCAGGTTACACACATGTTACACACATGTTAACACCAGGTTACACACATGTTAACACCAGGTTATACACATGTTACA